>NW_027431530.1:0-5993 GCF_044706935.1 Curcuma longa
CCGACCCTTAAGAGAAAGGAGGGAATTAAGGGGGTTGCCGGCCACTTCAAGGAGAAAGGGAAAATTTTCTCCAAGAACTTATTTCTCTCCTCCTCTTGCAAGCCCTCCTTTATATAGCTAAGCCATCATGAAAATTTAAGATTCTAATAAATTTTCTTATCCAGATTTAGTTAGAAAAAATCTAATAAAATCTTTAAGAAGAATTTATTAGAAACAATCTAATAAACTTATCTTATCTAGATTTATTTAGAAATAAATCTCTTAATAAGATTTTATTAGAAAGAATCTAACAACCTTATCTTATCTAGATTTATTTAGAAATAAGTCTCTTTATAAGATTTTATTAGAACAAATCTAATAAAATCCAACGGATAAGATTTGTTATCTTTTTAATAAGTTTCCATTATATTAATTTTGTTCTTATCTTTAACAAAATCTTTTAATTATATCTCGCTAATATTTAATGAGATTTCATAATTAATATTTTATTAATTTAACAAAATTAATTCATAAAATTTTATAATAAAATTTTGTACGAGAAGAGATGAAATTTCTTAGCCGAAATTCTTTAAAAAAATTTCTTTCTTATCCGAATTTTTTTCCCAGAAAAATTCTAAATAAAATTCTAGAAATTTTATTTTATAAATAGAATTTCCTATCCAAAATTTCTCACAGAATTCTTTCAGAATTTTTTCTGAGGTCTTCCAAGGTCTTCTGAGGTCTTCAAGAATTCTTCTGAAGGTCTTCAAGAATTCTTCCGAAGGTCTCCAAGAATTCTTCCTGAGGTGGATTCGAGGATTTCCAGAGGCTATAGTAGGGACCTAGAGGAGGAATTGGTTTTGGTCTCCCGATGGGCTTAAGCTTCCCATGTTCCTCCAGAACACACATCTTAAGTCCATCAATAATAACTCATTCTACTAGAGAGTTATTATTGCACTACAACACCAATCCCATATTATAATATGGGCTCCTTCTTACAATAAGTACATTAATCTCCCTGTGTTTAAGATATCATATGTCCGTTAATTAAATGAGTTACTAACAACTGAAATTTAATTAACTTCTAATCCAAGAGTAGTACCACTCAACCTTATTATCATGCGGACAAAGTCCACCTGCAGGGTTTACATGATAATCCTTATGAGCTCCTCAAGGGGACATCATCAACCTATATTTAGGACACAGATTTCTTCTATAATCAACAACACACCATGTACATAATACTACTTCCCAACTCATCGGGTCTTTTGATCTATCGTTCTAAATCTCCCCCTTTGATGAATCAAAGAAGTACATACTAAGCACATGTGTTTGTTATTATATTGGGATTAAGAGCATGTACATCTATAGTAACAGAGGCTTAGTTCGATTATATAGTCAGTATAAATCGAACAATCCTCAGATGGTCCTGCTCAATACACACTGAGTGTACTAGTGTAATTCTATAGTCAAGATAGACTAAGACCAAATTATACTATAACTAGTCCAATGGTTTGTCCAATCCATCTTGGTTGTGAACACTGTTTATAATCTATAAGGAACTGATAACATGGTCTTCTGTGTGTGACTCCGCACACCATGTTTATCTACAATATAGATTAAATGGACACTTGCATAAAAACTAAATGCAAATATTGACCAAAAGTAATTCTCATTTCAGAATGTTTATTTACATAGATAGCTAGGATTCTTGTATACATCCCAACAATGTTATCAATCAAGTGCAAAATCAGCATAATCAATAGGAATCAAAATGGATCATCATAGGTTAACAATATAAAAGTTGAGACTATACTATCAATGGATAGATCAATCAGAGGTCAACCAGCATGTATCAAGCAACGAACGGTATAAGGTATCCACTGGGTAACTAGCATAGGTAACAGGGGTATCAACAGAATAATATCAGATCATGTTAAAGGTCAACTGGCAAGTATCAAGCAACGAATATCAACATGTATCAACTAGATAAATAGCACAAGTAGCAGAAGTATCAATAGGGTAGATTACAACAGCAATAGATCATGCACTGAAAGAAAAAATCTATATTGACCAAGTACAGGGTACCCACCTGAATCCGACGACTGTCAATCACACTCCGAGAATAATAGGACCAATCAACTCAAGGTCCTGAAATTAAACAACCAAAATAATACTTACTAAAATGATACTGTATTAAATCTATAGTAGTTAAACTCCCCAATTAAATCTAACTAAACCCCTTAGTTTACACCCGGATTCAACACCTCCAAAATTAACTGAAACCCTAAAATAGATCAAACCTAACTCAGGTTAAACTAATCTAACCATTTGGTTGCTATTAACAGGATTTAACTAATCAATTAATTAGTTGTATTAATTAAATTAATCAATACAACTAATCCTCATGTTTAATCAAACCCAAGCTAACCAATTAACCTAATCCATCATTAACCTAATCCAACCTTAATTAATTTAAATCTATTAACCCTAAATTAAATCCATTCCATACTTAAACAACTAGATTCAACAGATCAATTAACACTTGTTGATTTAACTCATGCTAAGGACCAATTAAGATCCTATAGCACAACCAATTCTAACATCAAAACCTAACCTAATAAATTAATAACAATCGTAATAAACTAATCAATCCATAATCCTTCTTTCAACCAATTCAACAGTTGCTAAATAATAAACCAACCCATCCTATTAAGGTTCCTAACCAAAACCTTTACAAGAACATACCAACTGAATCCAACATCAACAGGATACCAAATCAACAGACAAACTCCCAACAACCATCCAATCCATTAACAGAACAAGCTAAGAACCGAAACAAGAGTACTTACCTTAGATCCAATCAAATCTTTTACCTTAAAATAGGATTCAATTCATTCCTACCAATCCAACCAACCTACCATCCACAAACCAAATCGAATAGTACTGAAGCTGTTAAACACACCATCCAAATAATTCCATAACATCCCCTAGAATCAACAAGAAGCTTACCTCCAAGATCAATTCCAATTAAACCCTAGAACCACAAATTCAAGCTCTGTTTCTCCTTTCTGGTCACAAACAAAATTACAACAAAATCCATCAGAAAATCTCAATCTCAATCCAACCGTATCAAGGTTCAATCACCTACCTCCACAGCTGAGAACCAACAACTCCTGAAGCTTGTGATGACGTCCGGCGTTAGGCGGAGGAAGGGACGCAGAGAAGGGAGACACGGCACGGCGGTGGGGTTGATGGCTAGATCGGAGCGATCGGGGTAGAAGAAATGCAGAGACGGCTAGGATTCGCTTCTTATCTCCCACACTTGCAACCGGCGATGAATTTCAGCTCCATTATCGCTCACACGCGCGAGGTTGTCTCTGCTACACCATATGAGATATGGAATGACAAGAAACCTCACTTATCTTACTTAAAGATATATGATTGCCCTGCTTATGTGAAGTGGATGGTGTCAGATAAGCTAGAAGCTAAATCTGATAAATGTCTATTTATTGGATACCCTAAGGAAACGAGGGGTTACTAATTCTATCATCCCATAGAACAAAAGGTGTTTGTTTCAAGGCATGTTGTGTTGTTGGTGCAAGATGCACTAAGATCTTGCCTAGAGTTTTAAGATGTTTGACAATACACCTAAGTCTGGTCAGTTTGACCAAGGGTTGACCAAATAGGATCTGATGTTTGGATGTGTGGAAGTGAGTGAAGTCTAGTTAGACGACTAGCGAGAAGACCTAGTCGGTTAGACTAGGCAGTGGAAGTCCTAATCTGGAAGATCGGGCAAGGGAAGTCCTGGTGAGTGAAGCTGGGCAAGGGAAAGTCCTAGTTGTAGGCTAGGCAAAGGGAAGTCCTGATTTGGAGGATCAGGCGGAAGTCTTGGCAGAGTCAAGTGCACCAGGTGAAGTCTGGGCTGGTCTAGGTGACCGAGTCGCAGCAGAAGTCTGGGCTGGTCTAGGTGACCGAGTCGCAGCAGAAGTCTGGGCTGGTCTGGGTGACCGAGTCGCAGCAGAAGTCTGGGTTGGTTAGAGAGAACCGAACCACAGCAAAAATCCTGGGGGGCGAGGACAGAGCCGAGCACAAGTCCAACAAGTCAGGAGGACTTGGTTGGCATCACATAAATTCTCCAGAATGGAGTGGGTTAGACTAACCTAGGATTTCGATAGAAATCTGAAGTTAGACCCACAAGGTAAAGGCTTAGGATTGTTTGTATATTTGTATGTTTATCTTGCAGGAACCAAGGAGATGGAAGCAAGATGGAGAAAACACAAATGAAGCAAACAAAGCAAAGCCAAACCAACCAGTCCAGAGGATCCAGTCGACTGGAACTGGAATCCAGTCGACTGGAAGGCCAGTCGACTGAATCTGCAACTACAGTCGACTGAAAAGTGGAAAAATGAGCGAAAAAAAGATTTATCTGCCACGTCGACTGGAGTCGACTCAGAAGGGCACTTGAGTCGACTCAGACAGTAGATAACGAGCAGGATGAAGTTCTATCTGCCACACAAGCTGGAGTCGACCCAGATTGGCATCTGAGTCGACTCAGGAGCAGTATAAAAGGACGTTAACGTGCAGAAACAATTCATTCAAGCCAGAAAAGTTCCCTGCTCAATTAGTGGTGCTTCTGAACGCGAACGGGGCCAGGCACGTGCAACCGGGGAAGATCCAGGAGGAGTACGCGGTGCTCGGACTTCCAGATCGGCGGCTATTTGCTTGGTTATTCTTTTCTTACTTGTTCTTTTGTTATTAAATTATTTTGTTGCTTTACGGACTGTAAGACGGGTTGCTCCGCCTCCGAACGACGTTCGGAAAGGAGACCATTAGTGGACGGGCGCCTCCCGAATTAGGCCTTGGACGTACTAACCCTGGGGGGTTAGGAACCAAGTAAATCCCGCGTGTCCTCTGTGTTTGTTTACTAATTCCGCTGCTAGTATTCTGATAGAAAGCGAACGATTTCGAAAAAGCGACTACGCGCTATTCACCCCCCCCTCTAGCGCGTACACGTCTACAAATTATTATACATATCAATCCACATCCACATACATATATCAATATATGTAATGTCAAGAGGGTTGAGGATAAAGAATTAAAAAGATGCAATAGAATCATTGTGCTCGTTTTTGCTCTCCGGAGACTCTGCTTCTTTCTCCGTCAGTATCTTTTTTTCTCCTGCATAAGAAAACATGATAAAGAAAAAGTATCATTCTTAAAATTAAAACTTAAACCTATAAACTAAATATGTAAAGACACTTTAGGAAATATATAAAATATATTTTAGGAAATATTTTATGTTAAATAAAATACACTTTAAAAATTATTCTCTACTAAAATGAATGATTTTGACTATCACCTATATGATGCCAGATTTGGTAGAGAATGTAGCTCTCTAAAACATGATATAATACAAAAAAAGCTTTGTATTGAATAATCTCTAACAAGTATTGGACCTCCTAATCAAAATTTACCAATTTAAACTAATAATAAGAACAAAAAATAAAAAAGGACTTCAGACAAAGTTTGTACTACTTACCTCTAGTCTTAAGTATTCCTCTCTCCATACATCACGTCTTCAAAGATCTAAAAAGATGAACATTTGCATCCTATTATTGTTACTGCCAGATGGCTATCTTGTTGAAAATAGAAAGCATTTTAAGAACAAATCATCTGAACAAGAGGACTCAATCCAAAGGACCAACAAAGTTTCAATCCAAAGGGCCAACAAAATGCAAATTAGAGAACCTAGAATGACTAGCAAGTTCATATGCATGACAAACATTCAGTCTTGTTAATCATAAATTCATTAGTACAAAATACAGGTCGGCAGCCACCACATACAAGATGTGCCATCTCCATTCCTGCATACCTGGTGATTTAAACTTCCACATTGACATATATAATATACAAGCAGAGAGTGGCCTATGGCGTAACAATGCACAATTATGAAGTGAGAGGAATGGCGCATTTTGTAAAACTAAAACATAATTAACTCATTGGTGTAGCCT
>NW_027431531.1:0-2632 GCF_044706935.1 Curcuma longa
AGAAAATTATTATAAGCTCAAATCAAACAATTCCTACTAGTTATTTCCCCGGCAACGGCGCCAAAATTTGAAAAGCCCTAAACTATGTGTCACGAGTAGGGTTGCAAATTAGAATTTATAGATTTTATCGAAAACCCACGATAATTGCAAACAAATGAAGTACAGGGGCCTCGAGTCGTATTTTTCCAAGGACTAGTAGAGAATTATTAAGTTGAGCTTATCGTGTCGTATTTTTGGGTTTCCTATATAAATGGGTTTTGCGGGTTTTTGAATGAAATGCAAATTAAAATTTGGCAAGTAACTGAAGAGTGCAAACAACTAATCTAACATGCGACTATTAAAGCAAGGTATAAAATCAAACCTAAATGCAATGCAATTTAAAGGAAAAGGATGCAACCTATCCTAGTTATGTTCTAAGGCAATTGTGGAATTCAAATTCAAGCCTCTAGCAATTGGAGTTAGCCCATTCCTGATGAAACTTAAACCTAAATACAACAATCAAAAACTCATCTAAACCCTAACACCTTAACTGTTTAAACAATGAACTTAAAACTAAATGCAATCTAATTTGGGATTCAATGCTACTGATGCAAGAAAATAATTGGAACAATTCAATTCAATGGAGCTTGATGGCTAAATCCTATAATGCATTAAGGGCGCTTAACCTAGCTACACTAAGATTGATACATTCTCTTGCAAGTTGGCACGGAACAGTGCTATAACTGTCAGAAACTAAAAATCCTATTGCAAGAAGAGTTAAAATCCAACTAATCTAGCTCTAAAACCATTCCAAATCCAAACACAGCTAAGAATTAACTAATACTGAATTCACAAGGCTGCAAAGGCGTTGAATTACAAGGACTTAAGGAAAATTTAGTGCAGAACAGTAAACAGAAAAAAATCGTGCAGAAATCAAAAAAATGAACTTCCAGCCATTCTTCTCCCTTGGTTTCTCAAATGGGTGTCAATCCATCCAGAAATGTGGCTCGACAATCCATCTGGAGTCTTCAACGTAGTTGCTGGAGTTTGTACTCGCTGCCCGAACGCTGAAAACCCCCGAAAAACCCTCTCCGGAGCTGAAAGAATGCTCGCACAGGTTGCGTGAAGCTGGCAAAAACTGAAATCCTCCGCTTCTGATTGCTCCGATGAATTCAATGACGACAGGAGTGCTCGCCGAACCTTAGAGAACCCCTCCGTGAAGCTCTGGCTCGTGTTGTCCAGCAGACTGCCGGAATCAAGCCGGAATCAGAGAAGAACGCCGCCGGTAGACCCCTGCCGTCGTGCGCTCTCCAGCGCTAGATTTTACCCAACGAACCGATTTTAGACTCTTCGTGGATCAAGGATCACAATGGAATAGGTTTGGGAGAACGGGGCTGGCCGTGCGCGTATGTCGATGAACAGGGGATGGTTTCTCGCGCGCGGGGACGATGAACAGTGGCGCAGCCACTGTTCATTCCGGTTAATGTTTTCGATTTTATACTCTGATTAATTGCAAAATCTGGGCCGTCCATTTCTGATCCAACGGTCATAACTGATCTGAGGCTTTAGGGCAGTCTTAGGGCTTCCAAAAAATTTCGAATTTTGATCGGGCTCGATCCAAATCATGTCCTTCATGTTGGCTTGATCAATTTGGCAATTTTGACTTGATTTGACCACGGTTTAGCTCGAGTTGGAGTCCGATTTAGCCCTAAAATCAATTAAAAATCAAATTAATGCCAAAAATTCACCATTAAATCACAAAAATTATATCAAACCTCAAATTATGCAATATGGGACAAATATGATCAAATCGATTCAATAAATAATTATTTTCATGCAAAAGTCCAAAAATAAATCGATTAAAAATCAATAAAACCCTAACTCATCAACGGCGCCTCCTCGAACGCAGCAGCTAGCTCCCCTCTGCCGCCTCTTCTTCCTCCTCTTCTTGCAGCAGCTCGCAACCCTGCTCCCCTCGCTCTCAGCCAGGAAAAGCAGACCGCAGCAGAGCCGCGATTCCTCCCCTCGCTCTGAGCCGCGACACGCGATCCCCTGCTCGCAAACCGCAACCTCGCCGCCCTTCTTCTCCCCCTGCTTGCCGCCTCTCCGCCTCTCTTCTCGCCGCCGCAACCTTCTCCCCTCGCCCACCGCAGACTGATGCCTTAATTCGCTTATTGCCATTGATTGGCTCTTCAGGTGTCAGGTATTGTTTCTTGTAGCTTGTTTCTTAGCTAAAAATAAAAAAGTCAAGGATAAAATGACTAACTATTTGAAATCCATTTTGGCAGCACTGCATTTCTTGTGGGCATTACTGGGATTTTAGCTCCAGTTCTTGAGGAAACTGTCTTCAGGGGATTTCTCATGGTGTCGCTAACTAAATAGTATATTCCCTGTCCTGCTATTTCCTCTGCTCATGTGCTTGTTAATTCCAATTCCCAGCATAACTGTGTTGATTATCTGTTTATGTAGAGATTTGTTGCTTATATATGTTATTATCATTTAGCTCTTTAGTTGTCAATAAAATAGATGCATCAATTTCCTTCATTTATTTCTACATAGATTTTTGAGATTTTGTATGGCTTAGTTTGATTTTGCACAAGGAAATTTGATTTGAGCTTTAAATTGAGTCATTGTTGGACAACATTCTGAAGAG
>NW_027431532.1:0-1459 GCF_044706935.1 Curcuma longa
TGCGGTTGAGACATAGGGTTGTCGAGATCTAAGACCGAGACAGAAATAGTACTAATTCAATCTAACTCCAATCTCAATCGGGTTAGACTTGATTCTCCTTGAGTTGTGTCTAACACATCTTGACTTTGATTGATAGATCAACATGATTGTTGACTATATGGGCCACGTGGAGGTGAAAAGATTCCGCCACATCACACACAATAAATGCATTATTGATAGACATAAAAATCACAGTATGCATTTCTATGTATTATGTTTGGGGGAGATTATATTCATGTCTGACTTACTATTCAAAATCTACAGTTTGAAAGATGAACTTTAGCCTACCTTTATGCCTTTTTATTGTGGACTCATGTACGAAGGAGAGAAAAAAATCCACTAACAAAAAGGGAAAGGAAATCCATTAAAGAAAAAGAAAGGGTAAAGAGAAAGGTTGAGCTACAAGATTGAATGAGTTCGCGGACATTGCAAACTCACGGCCTCTTCGCCACCTTTCTCCTCATTTCTTTTTTTTTTTCTTACGCGTCTTCCCTCCCACCGCCTCAGGTGGTGCCGGCCCTCTCTCCATGCACCGACTCTACTCTCTATTTCTCCTCTCAATCGGTTCACAACTGCAGCAATCTCTCTCCTGCTTCTTTCCCCTCTCCTTCTCTTCTCAAGAGCTAGCAGCAGCTCTCCCTCTTCCATTTCTTTTTTCGTTGCTTTTTCCAGACGACCACAGCCACCACAGCAGGTTTCCAGCCCTTCCTTTTCCTTGCTATCCTCACATCTTTCTCTGGCAGCAGCCGCCGGAGCTTACCAGAGCTAGTCGAGGCCACCGGCGAAGAGGAAAAGGTGTTCCTTCCTTTTCTTTCACTGTCCCAGTAGTTTTCTTATTTTTGTTTTACTCATCCCTAGCAAAAAGAAGCTCTTCGTTCTTCCAACCAACAGCAAGCCCGCTGATCACCTTTCTTCCAGTAACCATCACTCCTTTCATTTCCTCTCGGGTCTCCAGCAACAACATCAACAACAGCAGCTTCTTTCCTAAATTCCAGCACCTAGCAGTAGCAAGCAGTCTTCCTCAAAGTGAATCTGGTATATCTAATTAGTTCTTTCTTTGTTTGTCCCTAGTAGTCGTGGTAGCCGCCTGTCCATGTGTGATGTGTCTAATAATGGTGGAATAGGGGAAAAACATGCATGCCGGGTACAAATTGATCCAAATCGACGAAATATCTATAGTCTCGTCAATTAAGAAAAAGGTAGATACTTTATTTTGTATTATATACTGTTTTAGGTTGGTATAGTAATAGGTTTCATGTAGGAAGTAGAATTTTAATGATGTATGTAGCATGATCAAGATCCCATCCATCAGCTTCGAATTCTAGAAAATTTTGAGATTTCATGTTATTTTAATTATTGGATATTGATTTGAGTTTGAGTCATTTTTATATCATACTTGTAAATACAAGTTCGAGCTGAG
>NW_027431533.1:0-3715 GCF_044706935.1 Curcuma longa
TCCCCCTCCCGATCACATGGAGGAAGGCTCCCCCATACCTGCAGGTGAAATTCAAGAGAATCTAATAAATATAATGGTCTTGATTTAGATTGAATTTGATAAATCTAAGATCATATGCCAATTTTATTTAAACCAGGATCAATGCACTCCTATAGCATCTGAGTCTCACTATGCCTTTCTAACTTTCATTTCAACCCTACATAGATTGTTGTGAGTTTCTAAAATTGATATATTTTTGAGTAAATTTGATAGAAATTTACTATTGAATTTAGGTATTTCATATTCACTCAATAACAAATATCATTGTGTTCTTAGGTTTTCCTTATTTAACTGTCTAAAATTTTAAAATATGAATATTGTATGACTATTTATGAGTATGGGTTAAAATTTATTAATGGTCTTATCCATATTAGAATCAATTCAAATCAAGACAAATATACTCTTAGAAGTTTTATGTTGGTGCAATCAATCTCTCGAGTTTTGATGTTTGATAAATAATATGAGTTGGTTAAAGTTGACTAAATTGGTGAGAGAATCCAAACAAATTAAGAGTAATCGGATGTTTGGAAGAAATTAAGTAAGAAGTTTAAGTATATCAATATTGACTGTATATTTGATAGTTAAGTAAAAGTCTTTATAGGTCATGGTTGATCTAGGCAAAGAGAAAGTCTAATCAGATTGAGGTTGACTAGATAACTGACAATGAAAAAATCCAATCAGGTCAAGGTTGATCAGATGACTTACAAAAGAGAAGTCCAAGTAAGTCGAAAGTGACCAGATGCTTGCAAGAGAAGAAATTAGACAGATCAAAGGTTAACCGGATGTATGACAAGGGACAAAAGCCCAAGCATGCCAAAGGGTGATTAGATGCTTGGTAAAGGAAAAATCCTAAAAGAGTGAAGACCCTAGATAATGACAAGACTAAGGTAGAACTATGAGTAAGAGGTAAGTAAACTAATAGGTCAAGTAGATTAAGGTTTGTTTATTTGTATTGTATGTATTTATATTCTTATCTTGTAGGAAGTTGGAGTTGGAGGTAAGACGGGAGAGTAGAAGGACGCAACTGGATGGATCCATATCAAGTTCGGAGTGAACCAGATTGAATCTGGTCCGAATTGGACCAGAGTCGATCTAATCAATCAGAGGCTGCTACCACGTTGTCGGAAGATCGGTTCAGTTGAACAAAAACCAATTTGATTGACTGGATGGGTGTGGATAATCGAGTTTGATTTTCAGGCTCGGTTCGGGTGACTGAAAGTTCTGATCGACTGATAAGAGGTTCAGTTGATTTGAAAAATATGATAACGATGAGATTGTGAGACTCAATCTTCAGATCCTGAGGATCAATCTTCAGATCATGTTTGACCAATGTTCAATCGATCGAATAGAGTTGTTGGGTCAATCGAAAAAGGTAGATCCGACTCTATCAAAGGGAAACCAAGGTTCAAAGTTCATGACAACTAATCTACTCTTAGTCTCCAACATTGTGCTCAAAAGTGCTCTCTCCAATCAAGGAAGTATTAAGAGGAGTGCACAATATTAGGAGCTTTAGATCGATTGTTATTTGTTTGTATTTGCTTTGATTATTTTAATATTGCTTTATTACTTTGTGAATATTTTTGAAATAGAAAAGGATAGTAGACGATGTTTTCATACATAATCTGAGGATGTAACACCCTAAAGGTGTGAACCAACCAAACTTGCTCCCGGAGCATAATTAAGTTGATTGCGATGGAACAGAGTTGTTGAAGCGGATAAGGGGCTTAAATTTCGACAAAGTCGAGGCAATGCCTTCCTCCGTCGTGGCCAACTGCAGCTTCTTGATTTACCTCCTCACATATGGTCATGGGGGTGATCGTGTGGCCTGCTGAAGTGACGGATTCCACTTTTTATTGAAATAAATCAATTAAACTTGGTGTATTCTTATCTTATATTCCATTAATTCTTTTATATTCCTCTGACTCTATAAGTATAGAATGAACACGCACAAAAAAAAACAAAACTGAGTGCTACATCTCCCTCCATCGCTAACTTTTCGGTCCATCACTTCCTTAAGGTTCAGCAAAATCTCCAATTTAATTTCACACCCTAAATAGATTATTATAAATTTTTAAAATTTTAAATAAATTTAATATAAATTAGGGATATAATATTCACTCAATAATAATATCATTACTCCGTAAAGCTCTTTTAATTTGATGGTCAAAAAATTTAAAATCTAAAAAATATACTGACACAAGTGAGTTTTAATAAATAAATAAAAAGTGAGTTGAAGAAGATCAATCTAGTAATTAAGTAGGCCTTCATTGCCTACTTTGTTTGACCTAAATTTATGGTTACTTTTGGACTTGTTTGTTCTATTTTTAGTTTAAATGGATTTGCAAATTTTGAAAATTAATTTCAAAAATTTTGAAAATTGATTTAAATCACTGTAAAAATATTAAAAATTCAATTCTTAAACAAATAAAAAGTGCTAATTAAAAAAAGGAAGTTTCAAAGATTAAATTCATCTTTACTGCACTATGTTAATTGAATCATCTTAAATTTCAATTTTATTATTTTTTTCATTGACTTCTAATTAATTTAAGGATAATGATTTATTACATGAAAAACTAGCATGAAATGCTAATATGAAAAACACAAAAGACTGAGACCCACTTGCATGCAGATGGATCCTACTTTTCATACTTGTATCTTTCATGTACTATGTAGGAAAGGAAGTATCATATTAAATATCTTCTTTTTCGTTGAGCTAATGATGTTTACTAATCATTATTGAATCAATGAATTAAATATGATATGATGTCATATTAGTTATGGTGGATATACCATTTTAAAATATTATATTAAATTTAATTAATACAATATTATAAGCAATCGGGTCTCTAGTTCCGGACACTTGTGTTAAATTTATTGGACCGATAACGCAATTAAAAAACCAACCGAGTACATTAGCCGCCACAACATGACATTCGAATGGGCCCCCCACTTCAGAATTAACGTAGATATATTTGGTTAAACGTAAAAATCATGAAAAAAATAAATAGGAATCTGCCTCTTTATTAATTGAATACCCTTTTATTTCAATGAATGTGACCTTTTTCTTAAACTCTACAGTTTTTCAAATGAACTCTTGAATAGTGGGATATTATCAAAGTCTTACATTGAAAATATATGAAAAAGATTATAAATTTATAAGATGAAAAAAATCTTCATTAGTATGAGACTTTTTGGATTGAGTCCAAAAACAAAATCACGAGAGTTTAAGTTCAAAGTGGATAATATCATACCATTATGGAGATATTTTGATTCCATCGATACTAACAAGTGGTATCAGAGTCATGATCTATATAAAGCTATGTGGATACTAACAAATAGTATTAGAGTCATAGTCTATGCAAAGTCATGTGGGGACCCTTAGAAAAATGAAGGAGGTAGGGGAGACCTGGACCATGGGGAAACCATGAGAATAATGCTTAGGAGGTTCTCTAGTAGGGGGAATTTGGGACCCGGACCATGAGGATAATGGTAGGGGGCTCTCAGTAAGGAGAGTCTGGACCCAGACCATGAGGATAATAGAAGAGGGGCTCCTAGTAGGGAGAGTTCAAACTCGGACTATGATAGGAGAGTTCCCAGTGGTCCTTTGTTTGAAGGGAGGATTGTTAGAATACAATCAAAATCTCACATTAAAAATATATGGAAAAGACTATAATAT
>NW_027431534.1:0-3303 GCF_044706935.1 Curcuma longa
TTATAGGTTGGAACTACTGTACATTTTTTAAGTTTGAAATTTCAACACCAAGTAATTAGTATAGAAAAATAAAACAAAAACCACTTTAGATAAACCTCTAATTGTATTTTTTTTTCATTTGCTTGATGCATGATATTTCATATTTAAAATTAATCATTTACATTGGGATGATGGTATCCACACCGTCTATTGATAAAATTTAAAATCAGAACTACACAACAATGGATGATAAAAAAAATTCTTAAAATAATATTTTCTAAACAAATATATATTGTAATTGATATAAATCACCTATGTAGCATATATTTTTATACAGTATAGATTAATATTACAAATAAACAAATATTATAGTCGACATAATACATACATGAGAATATTTCAAAGAAAATCAATGAGAAATTGTCGAATGAGATGCTATGCTAAAATTTTAATCAATCTTTTTCGTAAAACAATCAGTCTTCAAGTCGAAGTTTTTCTCAACTTTTTACTATTGAAATCTTATCCGAATGTATTTGGCTCCATCGGAAGAGTTGCAGGTAAAATAGAACAAGATAAGTACGGAACTCTTCTACAAAATGTAGAATCCACCACCTCAACGGTCTCCGAAATTTAAACCCTTAAGAGTTGCATGTAAAATCCGAATGTATTTGGCTCCATCGGAAGAGTTGCATGTAAAATAGAACAAGGTAAGATAAGTACGGAACTCTGCAAAATGTAGAATCCGCAACCCCAACGACTCCTGAGATTTAAATGCAAATTTGTTTGGTAACCAATTCAATCAGTCTCTATATCAAAAAACTAAATGATTTTTGAGATACGATACTATTATGTTGATAAGAATCTATTATCGAAATAGCACTTCAGTTATCAACTACATGTTACTAACATGTTACTAAGAGGACTCGAATTCAAAATCTCAAGTAACACATATCTCTATACTTACCACTTGAGATAAAGCACTACAACAGTAAATACAAAACTCAATTTATGATCGAAAACAAATACCACTTGAGGGCTCAGATGCTTTAGAAAAGAAAATAAAGCCAATTGTTAGGGAAGAATATAATCGAAAACAAATACATCTTTGGAAATTCTGAAACTGCGATGCATCATCCTCTGTTCAATTGCCGTTCGTGTTTCATGAATCTTTATATTTGTTTAACACACATCTCCTGCATGTGCCCAGTAGGTCCGGTGAGCTGGAACAATTGGAAAAGAGGATCGTGTTCTTCCTCTCCAATGATGCAACTGGACTGGATCTGCGAGAGGTCCGAGGAGGATCTCTATGATCTTGGTGCGATGAACACGTCAATTGTATCTTGTCAGCGATGCTTACTCAGTGATGGTGTGTTAGATTATACCTAATTGTTGTATTTCAGTATTTTTTTTTTTTGAACTGTAATTCTCTATCGATATTTCATTCAGCCAATCACTCAGTTGTTATCATTGATTTCGCAGCACCATTGGGGCTTTTTCTTGCTTGGTCCTCCATTCCTCCGAAGAGACACCTCATAGAGTCGAAAAACTTTTACGGACAGACATGTATGATTGGATTCAACTCATCATTGCCAATATTCCCAGGCCCACGAGAACCCTAGTCGATCTGACAATTTCTCTGTCTCTCTCTTTCTTTGTTTTTCATACACGTACATAATGAAAGACATGATGGGGTGAATAATTGAGTAAGGTGCGACTGATGGGGCCCTGTCGAGTCAGCAGGGATGGACGAATCTGACACGAAGGTACTCTTCCACGTGACGCCCACGTGTAATGATTATTAATTGTAGCAGCATTTCCGTAAGTCACTATTCCTATTCAAAAATTAAAATTAAAAAATTCTTTGAAAACGTGGTTAAATGAAATGTAATATATTTCTTTTTAAAAAGGCATTTTAATGATCGCTAAATGTGCAGTCACGTTTGTTAAATTTACAGAAAAGTAAATTTAAGTGTTTCTAAATATTCAAATTAAACACTTTAATTTTTCAAATTTCTAAATCACAGACATTCATATTAAACAGTAGTCCTCCCTCCGTCAATCTATTACTGGATCCAAATGGAAGATTAAAAAAAAAAACAGAAACCTCGTGTCCAGCTTGCGACTGCCTAGCCGCGATGGCTCTAGCCAGGCAATTGTGATTTCGTGATTAGTTTTGTCGTTCGATTCCAACAAAATATAGAATCCATCATTTCAATAATTTTATATGATCGGATCTACGATCATTTATAAAGAAATAAATTAAAAAATTATAATTAACTACTATAAAAAAATTTAATCGCTTAATTGAATATAACTGTAGTGGCACTACAAAAATAACTGCCATTTGCAACGAATTTTGCGACGAAAAAACCAAGAATTTTCGTTGCTAAACCATTTTGCGACGAAAATTGCGACAAAAATGTTTTTGTTGGGAATAGGCTGTCGCAATGAATTGCGACGAAAAATTATTAATTCGTCGCAAATCTTCGTCGCTGAATTCGTCGCAACTTGTTCGTCGCAATATTCGTCGCAAATCTTTAGCAACGAAAAAGTAAATTCGTTCCAAATTTGCGTCGAAAATACAATTCGTCGCAGATTTTCCTAAAATGTAGACGATCAAATTTTGCGACGAAATTGTACGTTTTGTCGCAACTTTCCGACGAAAATGTAAGTTTCGTTGCAAATTTGCGACAAAACAGGCAATTTCGTCGGAAATTTGCAACGAAATATGCAATTTCGTCGGAAATTTGCAACGAAACACGAAAATTCGTCGCTAAATTGCAACGAAAACAACATTTTCGTCGGAAAACTAAGAGTTATAAGAAGTCGATATCACAGCACAGTACCTATTTTGTTGCGACGAAATTAAATATTTCGTTGCGTATTTCCAACGAAACAGGAAATTTCGTCGCAAAATATCCCAATTTTTGCGACGAAATTGTATGTTTTGTCGCAAGTTTCCGACGAAAATGCATGTTTCGTTGCAAATTTGCGACAAAACAGGTAATTTCGTCGGAAATTTGCAACGAAAGATCATGTTTTGTCGCAAAATAGCGACAAATTAAGTTAATTCGTCGCAAAAAGCCGCAGACATGAATTCGATAAGTTTCGATAAGTTTGCGACGAAAAGCTTTTCGTCGCAAATGTCGTCGCAAATCAAAAAAAAATTTCACAGATTCATTTCGTTTATTCGATATATGAAACCTGTTTACATACAAATCTCCAACCATATGAAATATACATCCACATGCATGATATAAACACATCCACATGATATAAACACATCCACAACCATCCACAACCATTCACATCTATAAATAATCA
>NW_027431535.1:0-2843 GCF_044706935.1 Curcuma longa
ACATTAATGCATTAAGTAGAATAAATTAATATATTAAATATTACATGCACCAAAATATTCTTAAATATTATAAATTAATATTATTTAATTTAATTGAATTAATTTTATAAATTTTATATATTATAATTTATTTAGTTATTAATTTAAATAATATTTAAAATATTTTATTTAATTTTTTATGATTGTATATTATCTTTAAATAATAGTATGTATACAAAATTATTTCTACCAAAATTAAGAAGGAAGTACTAATATTTATTTTCTTGTAATTAAAAAATATAATATTATGATCATAATTAAAATTAATTATTATGTACCATAAAAATATTATTTTTATTAATAATTATGATCATAATAACAATATTTAATAAATTAATATATATGTTGAAATTAATATATATTATAAGATGGAAAAATAGAATATTCTAAGGAATATTCTTTTTAGTGTAGGAAATGGTGTCTCTTGGTTGGAGTTAGAAAAAATTTTGGTGTTGAAATGACACTAAATTGATGTTGCAAGAGCACCAAAATGGTGTTTATGGTTGGAGATGGTCTAACCCCATCTAAATATAGTGTTACTTTACAAATGCAATAGAATGTTTTTTTAAAAAATGGTGGTCCCGTGGACGGATCGACCGTGACTGGACCCCGCCCATTGAATGGCGATACGAGGGCGTCAAATCGCTATTGCGGCGAACAGCCTGAACCCTAAACCCTCAGAGGTCCTCTGGTCGCCATGGCGGTCGCCGCCTTCGCTCGCAACCAGCTCCTGCACCAACTGCGCATTCGCGTCTTCTCCTCTTCGTCGGCGTCCTCCATCCCCAACCCTTCCGCCGCGATCTCCAGGAAACAGAAGTCCGTAGCCGCCCTCCGCCTCCTTAGGTCCGAAACTGATCCCTCGCGCATCGTGGACATCTGCCGTGCTGTCTCGCTCCGCCCCTCTTCTTCCCACCTCCACCGCCTCGCTCTCTCCGACGCCATCTCCACCCTCGCCAAGTCCGGGTCCTTTGCCGAAGTGCGCTCGATCCTTGATTCCCTACCTTCCGCCTCCCTCCCCAACGCCATTGCACTCTTTGGTCAAGCTGGCTTGCACGACGACGCCCTCCGCGCTTTCCAGAAATCTCCTTCCACCCGAGCCCTGAACGCGCTACTCTTCGCCTGCATCGTCGGCCGTCGGCACGATGAAGTCAGCCGCATCTTCAGAGACTTCCCAGGAGCCCACGGCGTTACCCCTAACATTAAAACCTTCAACAATGTCATCCAGGCCTTCTCCGAGTCAGGCACCACCCGTTCATTCTATTCGGTGCTTGACCAGATGTGCAGTGCCGGCGTCAAGCCCGACACGACCACTTTCTGCAATGCCCCTTGCTGGTTTCTACAAGGAAAAGCAGTTTGACGAGGTCAACAAAGTGTTGGAGCTCATGAAGAAGCACGACTGCGACCATGGGCTCCGCATCTACCACTCGAGGATCGAGAGCCTGTGCAAGCTAAAGTGCTCAAATGAGGCAATGGTGCTCTTCAAGGAGATGGAAACAAAAGGAATAAAGCCAACTTCGGTAACTTATAACCACTTGATATATGGGTTTTGCAATGAAGGCCAATTGGAGGATGCCAAGAAGCTCTACAAGGAGATGAAGGAACGAGATCTTCTTCCAATTGACAAATCCCACTTTACTCTAGTACACTTCTCGTGCAAAGTTGGGGATTTTGAGGCTGCGCTGTCTGTCTGCAAGGATTCTATGGCACAGAACCGGATCCCAAATTTCACAACCATGAAAATGCTTGTGAAAGGGCTCATTGGATCCTCAAAGGTGGAAGAGGCAAGGGATATAATGGAAAAGGTCAAAGAAAAGTTCCCACGGAATGCAGATCTGTGGAAGGAAGTGGAAGAGGCTTTTCCACAATAGTCTGAAAAATCATAGCGGTATGCATTATTGGCTTTTGTATGCACGTTCTTTTGGTAGCCTCTGTTGGATTTTATTTGATCACTTTTTCATGTGTTTTTGTGCATATACTTTTTTGCCTTAGCTGTTATTTTCCTTCTTGATATGTTGTATGTTCTTGGCAATCAGTTGAGACTTGAGAGGTATTATTTCCGTCAATGCTCCATTTGTTTAGCTCTTGTAAATATTTAATCAAGTCGTTGTCTGGTCCATTGTTTATAAAGCCATGTATGATCTATTAGGTGGAAACGGTCACATATGATTTGTAATTTGTATATTGCATATGTCACTGCATGTGCAGTGAAAAAAAACATTATGCAATTCATTTGGACCAATTTAGAGTAAAACAAATTGATTTTAAACTCTCTGACATATTTTTCTATGGAATTATGAATCAGAGGTATCACTAATGTATATTAGTGTTAAATTTTTTCTTTAACAATGATTAACATCTTCTATTGGACTCAAAGAACAAGAGTTTCGTCTCCTTTTAGATCTTCATTTTTACGTCTGATTGCCTTTTCTCATGTTTGCATTTTCAACCTTGAAACTTATTTGATGTCTACTTTGCAAGAGTCTATGATGATGAAAAGAAATGGATTTTATACCCAACCTTAAAAATCTTTTTACCATTATTTTAAGGCCATAACTTGCTATATCTCGACAAGTGAAATTGCTCGAGTATGATAATTTTGCAAGACAAGTTTCCAGTATTGGAAGTCTAATAGAGATGTAGTATAATGAGATTAGTGCCATGTAACTGTTTCTTAACCCTTATGTAGTTTTATACCATCAGAGAATGCATTGGCCTTTGTCTGAATTTTTGCATGACAAAAGGCATGACATAACATGGAAAGCCAGTAACACTACTCGATATCAACTTTCTACATGAGTTCTCAT
>NW_027431536.1:0-3782 GCF_044706935.1 Curcuma longa
CCAGTTCTGAGATTTTAAAAGCTTTGTAGCCCTGCTGTGATTCCGACATAATGAAGCTATACAATTGTGAGTATGTTAAATGTTGTAAAGAATGCTGATTGGATATGAATGATAACGAATTGAAGCTGATACAAGGTTGGATTCAATGCTGAAAACAGATTTAAGCAGAGTTTTTGATGAGCTGTGAGATTGAAGTTGGTTTTGCATGATTGTATTCAACAAATTAAATGAAATTCTTGTCCTCTAGCCAATAAACTGAGATTCTGAATAAGCTCAAGCAGGACCTCTGAAATTCTGAAGTGGCAAATATGTTCAGTGCCATTTTTGAGAGATTTGTAGGATTTTTGATGAGCTGATGAAGTTTTGAATTGCTTTGTGTGAACTTCCTTCAACAAACTAATTGTTAAGTAATTGGGGAAATAGAATTGGAATGGATACAAGATACATGGATAATATCAGATCAGTTGAAGGGTTTAAGAAACAGAAATAGGAAAATTTACAGAAACAGAATTTATTTCTGTTTATGCTCATCAGATAACTTTGGATGTTTATTTGCAATATCAATTAAAGGTTATGATGAGAAAAGAATGGTTTCACCAAGGAGTACTTAATGAAGTAAATACAGACTAACAGAAGTTGCAAGTTCTGTTGAAGCTCTAGAGGTTTTTCAGAACTGGAAAAAAATGGGTTGCTTGATAATATCAGTTATGAATTGTTCAGTTTCTGAATCTGATAAATATTGATTCTGTTAATTGCTGGAATCTGGAATTGCTGGTATTTGGCACAAAGGTTTTACAGTTTTGTCTATTAATATTAGTTTTTGAAACGATAGTAGATGCTGGAAGCTGAAATTGGCAGATTGCTGGGATTTGGTAAATGCTGCAGATTTAGCAAAAGAGGCTGAAAATTGCTGAAATTTTGAAATTGTTGGAGCTGGTATTGTTTTGGTTTGTCTGGGACAGACAAATGTTTTAAGTGTGGGGGTGAGCTAAGAGCTTGATTACAAAAAGAAAAAAAAATAGAACAAAACAGAATAAAAAAAAAACAGAATGAAAATGGAGTATCAAAAGCTCCAAATAAAAAGAGTTTCTTATGAAAGTTGATGAAATTTCGAATGCTTATTGGACAACCAGTTGGGAATGCAATCATAATTGTTGATGGCAGTAAGAAATTGGAGGGAACAGCAAAAGAAAAAGGAAGAAAACAGAAGTGAAGAAAACTCAGAAAAAACCAGAAAAAGACTGAAAAATCTGTTTAAATGTTTTTGCTGTTTTGAATGGTTTGAGCTACTGATTTGAGCTCGAATTGCAGGGAAATTGCTGATAATTGATTGCTATTTCTTAGCTCTATTGAAACTTAAATGTGGAAGAATTTGGCTTGTTTTCAAAGGGAAACAAAAGATAGCACATTTGGTGGATTTTGAGGAAAAATGGAGAAGGAAATGAAGTTTGTATCAAGGAGAGGAATTGCAAGGGTTTAGATCAGAATTTTTTTCATGGATTTGAAGAACAAACAGAAACAAATATGACCCAAAAGAAATGAGATAGAAAAGAGGGCAAGAGGTCATTGGTTAGCATTTAAGTGTATCCATATCTACCACTACCATGCATTTTCTTTAAATTTCCTTTTCTTAACCTTGTTCTTTCTAAATTCTTATCTCATTTGTTTCAGTTCATGATTTGCTTATTGTCTTCAATAATCCTTAATAAGTGTGGATTCCAAATCTAGAATGCTAGTGGAGAGTAGAAAACAAGCAAGCCTATGGAAGTGCATGAAACTTAAGTTGTTTGAGTGAGCCCTACTTTACTTGATCATGAATTAGAATTAGGGTGAGAGCTACTGATTTATTTACTGAAAACAACCTTGTGAGATTAAGTGTGGTGCATTTATCTTAATTAGTCATGAAGGATGAAATTTGCTAGGTGGTTAACTAAGAACAAGGTTTTAGTTCATGGACTTAAACTTTTGAGATTCTACAACTTTAGATAATTCTCTTTCAATTGTTTTCTAATTATGATTGAGGATGATCTAGGGGGTACGATAGTAGGAGTTTTTCTTAGTTTTATTATTTTAGCTTGAGCGGGATGCACAAGATTAAGTGTGGGGGAATTTGATAAGCTAGAGTTTTATGGTATTTTGTTGATTCAATTTGGATTTCTACATGAAAATAAAATGCTAAACGACATGAATTGATTGAAATTATGATTTGTTGAATATTTAGATGATTAATTCTAATTTTGTGATTTAATGGTTAATTTGATATTAATTGAGTTTGATTTCTTGTAGGGTCCAAATTGAACCACGATTGAGCCAAATGGAGACCGAGTCAAGCAAAAATTGGTCAAATTGATGGTCCTAAAACGTCATGATCAAGATTAGGGTTCAATTGGAGCTTAATTGGATCAATTGGAGCTTAATTGGATGAATTGGGCTGAACCTGAGCTAACTCAAGCTGAACCCAGTCAAGTTGACCCGGCTAGCTACAGTAGAATTCAAATTCATGTTATAAAGAGAAGAAATACTGTAGCAAAATCGCTGTTACTGTAGATAGCACTGTTCATCTTCGTTCCGCTGCATTTTCTTCGCCGTTTTCCTTAGGTTTAGCATAGGATCTTCGGATTTTTCCATTTCAAATCAATTTCCAGCTTCTAGAGACGACTACGATCTCAGTTTGGTGTTGAAGGAGGCTCGATTTCTTCTGTTGAGGGTTTTCTTCAGAGGTTCGTTGCCGCCGCAGATTCCAGTTGCGATTTTCAGATCCAGGCTGATCGGAGCTATAAATTACACTCGGAGGCGTTCCTTGAGGGTTGTTGAAGGTTCCTGAGCTTTAACTTACCAGCGATTTGAAGGATCACAGCTCGATCATCAGATTCTAGATTGTCTCTGTTTTGCAATTAAGGGCGTTCCCTGTGGCTTATCAGAAGCAATTTAGATCAATTTGAACTGAGAATTGGCGTTGTTTTTCTGGATTCCTGATCTTAGACCAGATCTTGTGTGACGATAAGATTGGAATTGGTTTGTGAAGGGAAGATTCCGAATTCTGTTCTGTTTTTCGTTTCTAAACATTGTTGTGTTTGAATCTGTTCTTTGCTGTTAAACTGTAATTCATTTCTGAATATTAGCATTGTTAATCTTTAGTGTTTGATCAGTTGATTTCGAATTGTTTAGGTAATGTAGTGTTGCTTCTTTCTGATCTATGGTTTTGATTTGTGATTTCAGTATCATTGTCACTGTTATGTATCAGACACTGTTCCTTGTATCAGTAGATATATCTGATTGCTTAACTGTTCTGATCAGTAGCTAATTTTGAGTTTCATTTGTTGTGATCAAGGGTTATTACCTAGCTTAAGGCAATGGATTCTAAAAGTGAATTGGTTCTTTTCAATTAGTTAGTTTAGTTTGTCTTCATTTCAAGTTAGATGATCATTTAATTGCTTGAATTGTATTGTCTTTTCAGTTTAGTTTGTCTTTTCAAGTGTATTGAATTGCATTCATAAGCTTGACTTATACTTAGTTTCAATTGTTGCATTTTAATTTGGTAAACCTTGCATTTCGAGTCATTCATTAAATTTAGATTTACATTACCTTTGAAAATCACCAAAACCCCCATTTCATATACAAAACCCAAAAAGAACGACAATTGAGCTTGATTCAGATAAATTCTCTACTAATACTTGGAAAATACGACTCGTGGCCCCTATATTACATTTGTTTTGTGAGCTCAGGGTTTTCGATTATAAATTCTAATTTGAAGCTCATTCGTGACACTAGTTTTGGGCTTA
>NW_027431537.1:0-10281 GCF_044706935.1 Curcuma longa
GCGAAACAGAGAATTAATCGAAGATAAGGCAAGACAGGGCCGTGCCTCCAAGGCACGGCTGTGTCTCAATCTCTAGGGTCGTGCCTCACCAACAGAACAGCAACGGCCCCTGGCTGTGCCCATCAAGCACGACCGTGCCTCTATCCAGCAGCCATACAGAAAGCCAACTGCCCACAACCGTGCCCACCAGGCACGACCGTGTCTCCATTTACAGATTGGAGCCAAGGCTTAGCCATGCCCATGAGGCACGACTGTGCCTGATTTCCAGAGAAGGGCTTGTTTCTGGCCGTGCCTCACAAGGGGGAGAGACCTTGGGAGTGATAGTGAGCCACCGTAAATGCCATCCAGAGCAAAATGGACAATCCATTCAACCTTTTGGGGCTACTCTGTCGTATCCATTCCACTGTCGACGAAGAGCTTGCAAGGTGAAGAAGAAGACATCCATTGATAAGTTTTATTTCCTTTTTCTAGAATCTAAAATGTATTTCTTTACACTTCGCGTTATATCCACTCCGTCATGGAATAAAACCTTAGATTCTAGGATGTAGGAGGAATCGAAGTGTATTATGGATGATTGTCACTATGGATTTGTGTTTACCATATTCTATGATTTATTTGTGCATTTGCTTTATGGATATTGTGCCCTGTGCTTATTTGATGAAATACATGTGAATGGTGTGAATCTATAAGGATGAGGATGAGTTGTGGTTTAAGGAAATCTTAGGATCGTATGACCGAGGTGCCTTGTGACAGAAGGTGAATATTTAACCGGACTTTCCGAGGAAATTCTTAGGTTGTAATGAATCTTTGTGAGAGATAGCTAATGGTTATTGATTGTTAGAGAGATGTCCTTAATTTGATACCCGGTGACAGGAGGTAAGACACTAGTAGTATGCTGGAGTGCCCGGTGACAATGGAAGAGCTATAACCAGGCTATCTGGGGTCATCTCAAACTAACAATCGTAACGTTAGAGGATTATTGATTTATTCCGAGGAAACCTAACGAAGTCTAATTGGATATTTTGGTTAAAATCTCTACAAATGTATAAATATTAAAGAATGGTAAGGAGTCAATAGTCAATCAAACATAATCTCGAGGAATCCGAAATCCTAAGATCGTTTTCCCAAATCCTGTCACTAGTTGATTTACTTCGATTGAGGTTTAGGTGCTCGACTACACTCTCACTTTCCCCATTCAACTCAAATTTACGTGATCTCTCCACTCTTCTTGTGATTGTTTAGTAATTGGTTTCTCGGTCCCTTTGGTTCGATATCTTTTATTACTTGACGACATTCCATATACTTGCGGAGTTGCATCAAGAGGTTGGTATGAATAGTGTTGTTCGACACTGTTCTCACAGTGTAATTCAACATTGCACAAGCAAGCATAGAACAACACTACTAGCAATGTCGTTTAATACTATCATTCTTCCACAGCCAATACACATCCAATGTGTTTACTAATGGAGGAACTTTTACCCCTCAATCAATTCTCAATGGTCGAAAATCTCAAATCAATCCCATTGAGTTTAACTTAAACTCAATTTAATCAATTTAATTCCTCATATAACATTCCAAATACAACCAATTCTGAATTGGTTATATGAATCCTCCTATGCTATTGTGTTCGATCTCATATTATATCTTCATTTATATTTAAATAAATTTTATTTATTTTATCATT
Organism: Curcuma longa; assembly: GCF_044706935.1. Lineage (NCBI taxonomy): Eukaryota > Viridiplantae > Streptophyta > Magnoliopsida > Zingiberales > Zingiberaceae > Curcuma > Curcuma longa. Next base: position 1,685 of record NW_027431537.1, read on the forward strand.
GCTAATTAAGTTTTTGTCTCTTCTTTCTCGATTAATGTGTATTTATTATAGTCTTAAATCATCTAACTAGGATATTTATTGATCGCCTAAGTACATGTCATACCATTTCTCTGAGTTTTCCTTAATAGGTGTAATCTTATCAATTTTCTGTTCGCATGCTCGATTCATAACCTAGCATTCAACTCCATATACATTATTTTGTAAACTTCCCTTTACGTTATAGATGTATCTTATGATCACAAAGAATATTTGACACCCTCCTCTATTTCAACTATTCAGCTTGTATCCTATGTAAATCATCTCTATCAATCTCTCCATCATTTTGCAAAAATGATTTTACATACTTGAAACTCTCAATTACAGGTAACTCGTCATATCCTAACTTAACAATTATTTTATTCATCTAAAACTACTAAATTTAAGTTTTATATATTTTATTTTTACTCTATTAAGCCTAAAACCTTTTACTTTTAGCATACCCTATCAAAATTCTAACTTAGCATTTACTCTTTCATATATCTCATCGACCAAAATAATATCGTTTGCAAATAACATAAACCATAGTAATATACCTTAAGTCTTCATTCTTATTATTGCATCTTCATACAAATTCTTAATTGTTTCAATATACGTTACGCTAACACCTTTCTTTTCTAAAATTCTTTATATAATTTCTCTCGAAACTCTATTATAAACTTTTTCAAGTCAATGAATACCATATATAAATCTTGTTTCCTTTTCGAATACTTTTTAAACGTGTGACAAGATGCATAGCTTCTATCATTAACTTTTTAAGCGTGAATCCAAATTGATTTCAGTAACCTCGATCTTCTTAATTTTTTTTATCACTCTTTTTCAAAGTTTCATAGTATAATCCATTAGCTTAATGTCACTTTAATTTACACAATTTGTGCGTTTCCTTTGCTTTTATATAGGGGAACTAGAGTACTTACCCTCTACTGATAAGGCGTTTTATTTATTTTCAATATCAAATTGAATAACTTCGCTACACATTCAATACCTCGCTTCCCTAACCACTTTCATACCTTTATTGGAATATTATTTGATTCAATTACTTTTTCATTTTGCATCCCATTAAACGTATGTTCTACTTTTAAAATTTGAATTCTCCGATAAAAATTTAAATTTTTCCTCTAACCAACTTAAGTTTCCTAAGCTGTTAGTATCTAAACCTTGATCTAAAAATTGATGAAAGTTCCTCTTCCATAACTTCTTTATTTTCTTATCCTTCAATAATACCCTATCAAATTTATTTTTAATGCATCTTCTTTGCGTAATATCTATTATTTTTCACTCTCTCATTTTAGCTATTTTATAAATATCTCTTTCCCCTTCTTTTATAACAAGTTGTCGATACAAGCACTCGAAAGCTTCATTCTTGATTTTACTCATTGCTTTCTCAATCTCTTTCTTGGTTATTGTATACTTTTTAAAGTTTTCTATATTATTACAAGTGAAAAATAACTTATAGGTAGTTCATTTTTGACTTTCTCCTCTACTTCCATATTCCACCACCAAGATGCTTTATCTAAAAGTGTCATCCTCTTAACTCACCGAATACGCTCTTGGCCATCATTTTCAAATTTGATATTTTATCCCATATTGTAGTTAAGTTCCCATATATTTCTTCTAATACTTATGTTTCTACTCTCTTCTTAAAGATACTTTATTTCTCATCCTTTAACTTCCACCATTTGATTTTAGGAATTTTGCACATTTTCTACTGATAGTATGCTTGAGGCGCATATCTAATATCACTAACCTATATTGAATGATTAAATTTTCTCCAAGGATGAATTTGAAATCTTTATTAAAAAATTTTTCTTAATCATAAGAAAATCAATTTGCGATTTATTATTCTCATTTTTAAACGTAACTAGGTGTTCTTCTCTCTTCTTAAAAAATATATTAACTATTATAAGTTCATATATTATTGTGAAATCTAATATAGTTTTTCTTTTTTATTTTCTTATTCTAAACCCATAGCCTTCATGCACCATATCATATTCTTCATTTTTAACTCCTATATGTTCATTTAAATCTTTAATTAGAATCATCTCATTTGTTGAAATTTTTTGTACTACCTCATTTAGGTCTTTCCAAAATTTATATTTCGTGTCTTCATCTAATCTTATTTGAGATGTATATATACTAATTACATTAATAATTTCTTTTGCTACTACTATCTAGAGAGTTAGAATCCTATCTCCCTATCTAACTACTACTATTTCGTCCTTAACGAACTATCTATAACAATAACTACTCTATTTTTTGTTTAAATCTTTCCTGTACACCAAAACTCAAAACTTGAGTTCTCTATCATTTTTGTCGTCTCCCCCACCTATTTTTTCTCTTGTAAGTACAAAATATTAATTTTTTTCTTGTTATCATATCTATTACCTACCTCTATTGCTTTGTAGTGAGCATTCATACATTTTATGTTCTAAATCCAAGACAATTGACATTCTTATAATGTTTGTTCTTATCCAACCTAGGGTATGAGAACTCTTACATATTTAATACTGCACTCAAGTTCTTTTGGAAAAGTAATAGTCCTTCTCGAGATGTTATAGTTTAACCTTGCAACATGTTCCTTTCGAGCATTAGTATAATAGTTTAATAGATCCATACATAACATTTACCTATGTTTGACACTGGTTGACAATCTAATGCAATCCTCCTCCTTTATCCAGATTGGGACCGGTCTGGCAAGATTTATTCGTCATAAGCAAAGTTCTCATATGACATTCCAAATATTGGTCTTAAATTGATCTATTCTAGCTCAATTTAGGTCCATTCGTTTTCCGCATCTTAGAGATCGTGTGATTTCAGTCCCATGTGAACTAACGTTCGTATATCCTCTAGTTAGCACTCATGTGTTTGCTCTCTAGATTATGCTCATACACAAGCTTATGACCTCGTCCCAATCAAGCCGGTCCAAACCGATGAATCTTATAGTTTTTTCCATTTGAACAATTTTAGATATTAATCTCTAGTTCATTTGAAAATGTTACGAGGGTCTATTCGCAAAATAGCTTGTCCATATCCTTATTCCATCACTTAATTATGAGAACTAATTTCCAACAGAATAAGATGAGGGCCAGAGAACTTCTAAAAACAATTCCATCTAGGAAAGATAAGTAATTGAAGTTTCTCTCAAAGATAGCTCTCAATCTGAACAAGATGTAGAATATTTTTTCACTAAATTATCATAAAATGGTAATATTCTGATTCCTCAATCTGTTCATAGAATAGAAAAAACGTTTTCCTTATGTACACACCAGTTCAGAATTCTATGGATATGACGTGTCTTTTCCTGTTTTAAGAATGAAGCATGTTGCAATCAAGAGCTCATCGGTGACTAAAGTGAAAATGTGGCTGAGGCAATCAACAATCATGGAAGACACTAAATATTCATAATAGGTATTTTGCGCTAATCTAAATTACACAATATATCATTTCAAATACCTAGTACTTCAAGAGGAATATCATGTGGACTCAAACCCTTGTTTTCCCATCTGTTGCACATCTTCTGGAGAAAGTATTTTGATACACCAGACATTATTCACAAATGATCTGCATATTAAAGCCACAAGAAGGTATTTAAGCAACAAAACATTAAGAGCATAAATTAAAACTTATGGTGGACAAGTTTAGTTATTAGAAATACAGTGTTGATCTCCCACATTTGCTGTTAACATGTATTTTTCTTCCATAATATCATTTCAGACATTCACTATAGAAATAATTCCACATATACCATGACAATCACTTCACGTTATGAATATCCCATTAAGTACAGCTAGAGATCACAGGATAAGCAGCAAAGCTAGATAGAAAGCAAGCACATTATCAAATCTTTGAAGTGGTCGATGAATATTTTCTAGGAGACCCTCAACATAACATGCAAATTCCATTGATAAATCAACAAGCTCAGCCATTGCTAAATGAAACAAAAGTAAGTGAATGATAAATGCAATAACTACTTTTGTTTTTGTTTTGAGAACCAAAGGTGCTTGGAATGAATTCTTACTCCCAGGGGTCGTCTCCAAGGAGAAGCACATCATTCTCCCTGTCAACAAATACAAGCTGCCAGCCTGATCTATGAGGATCTTCAAATAAACCCTCAATACCAAACATATGACCCAGTTCCATACGCAGTTCATCATAGTTACTGAACCGGGATATGTCCAATGATCTCCCAACTGAGCCTGACTTGCAGACCTGCATGAAGAACAATGTTAGAGATCAAACTTAATGAAATAGTACAGTCACCAGGATTGTCATTCTGACCTTAACAAATGTTTGGGACTGTGGGCCAATCTCTCCTGAATTTTGAAGTAATTTGGAAGATCCATCCAAATACCCATAAAGAGAGTTTTGAATACTTGAAGCCACGTATGCAGTGTTAGATGAATCACTAACAGTTGCATTCATAGTTAAGTTAGGAGCTGCAATGGAGAGAAGAGAGGAAGGATCCTTGCAAACCCCAAATAGGGGATGGCTCTGGGGAGTAGGGGAACCCTGAATACAATTGGGATCATCTTTTTCCACAAATGAAGGAAGCAGGAGTCCAGTGTCAAAAGGAGTCACCTGAGGCATAGTTCCTTTTGATTCCAATTGCTGCTGACTAATGGAATGACCAAGTTGGGAAGAGTTCCACATATTGGATTTTGCTTCATGGTAAGATCCTAGGATACCCGGGTCAGAACTTGATGGAGCATTGGATGACAAAGCTAAGTTTGAATTAGGAAAAGCTGATCTTTCATAAATTTGAGATGGCAAACTTGACTGTTGCTGTACACGATTCGTACACATTTGAAATGTTTCTGCACAGGCATGTGCTTGTTGAGCCTGATGCTTTGACTGTTCATTGGGTAATTTCTGAGCATGCTGGTGTGGTGCAGAATTTGGTTGGTTCTCCAATAAGCATTGTGTGTGTGAGCTGAAGCATTGCTGTTGCAGAGCCAGCTGAAAATCTTGAATTGGCAGCAAATGGCTAGATGAGGGTGGTTGTTGAATAAACTGAAATGGTTGTTGATTTTCTATCAATTGTTGCTTCAGAACATCGGCCCCTCGTATGCTCTCCAAAGCAGTAGCAGTCATAGCTTGGTACTGATTGATGTTGCTCCCTAATAACAAAGAGTCATTCCTCTGTTGCATCCATGAGCCCACACCAAGAGATTGGGGGCTGGAGGACTGAAAGCCTTGATTGCCAGCCCCAATCAGTGCCCACCTAAGAGCATTTAGCTCATCCTCCTTGGTATCTGAAATTTAAGAAAAGATGCACATTAAGATCAGAACATATCAAAATTATATGATCTATTTTTTATGCATTCAATTAATTTATTAATGGTACAATCTCCTATTTTACATGATTCATGGCTAAAACCTCAGCCTGGTCTCGTTGATGATAGCCATATATGTTAATTCTAAAAGATTAGTGCAGGATGATAACATGTCATGTCACGCTCCGGGGGTGTCATTCCCGCACACCGGGAGGTACCCCACTCAGGTGACAATATATACTTAACATACCCAGTTATAATTTGGCTGCAACATAGTTCAACATCCTCGGTATTAATGGAGGTTACATACACTAGTGGAGTAGGTGAACTTACCATTAGGAAAGGGAACTCCATGATTCAAGGGATGCTTGAACCTGAGCGGAAACAGAGACGGATACATGGGGAAGGTTGTCAAAGGTTCAATTTCCCACATCGATACCCTTGGGTGCCTCTCACCTGCTGTAGATTCATCCCATCCAACCTGCAATTACTAGAATGGTATATCAGTTCAACAGCCAGAGAACAAAACAAAATTAATACACTCTTTAATAAATATCTTAGAATGATCAATGTTGGTTCCTCCATTGTGATTAGCAATAATCATGATGTTGTTTTAATGTTCAACACATTTAAATTAGTAATTGTGATTTAACAAAGTGTGCATCAAGCATATAGAGATTGGTAAGTACACATGGTGCATGGTGACTCGACTAAGGTGAGTCAATTTGATATGATTGCAAGATTATTGGCGTGATGGCTCAAAGGTCCGTAACGAGGTGAACTCAAAGTCAAGACGAAAGATTGCACAGAAAAAATTTGGAAAACTTGGTGCATTCGAAAACTGTAGGCCTGGTGAGGTGAACTATAGGATAATGAGCATGGAGTTAGTTGAAGATCCGAAAAATATGTGAATTGTGAGACATTAAGAGTGCTTCAGGCTTTACACTTTTGGGATGTGCCTAATGGCTATAGAAACTCTTAACCAAGAAGCAATATGTTCCATGTTGTAGTGAGCGATTGAGTTTAATTGCAAGTGTTGCCTAGAAAGCAAGTAAAGTTGAGCAAGTAAACTTGGAATATCTGATATTTAGTCAGTACTAGAGGTACTCCTTAATCAACTAGAGTGTTCGATCGACTTAGGAATCAATTGAAAAATCTTTGTTTTGATAACAGAAGAATGTTAATGTTCGGATTCCAAGTATCAACTAGAGTGGTCAATCGACTCATGCATCGACTGTAAGCTTTTTGTTAGAACAAAAAGCTTCTGTTTAGTTTCAACTGACTTGAATAATGGAATTGGTCAAATGGATGAACTAGAAATCACCTAGAAAAGTTTTCTAGTTAACTGCGTAAGTGTTAAGTATTGGCTATGTGATGGATACTTTTGTATGGTCAATCAACTAAGAATGTTTTGTTTCAGACTGGAGGTGTGCATAAAATAATTGTCTGAGCCTTTCTATATACAATTTGAGGGTTGGTTGGCATATATAAAAAGGTGCTAGATATATATTTTTACTCTGTTCTAAAGTGCACCAATCAATTTCAAAAAGTTAGGAATCATCAAGGCTTCACATCTTTAAAAGGTCTCATGCTTCAAAACTATTCTTACTTTCTCCACTGTGCTTATCTATATTCACACTAAAGTCGGTTTTCTCTTTGTACCTACAGTTTTATTTTATGTCAAGAGAAGAAATCATTTACAAGGTTTTCTCTAACCCTAAAAGAGATTTTAGAGTAAATTTTTTAGAGTGATTCACCTAACAAATCAGTAGATCGTGATATAAGTGCACGACTCTGAACCAAATAATATTCTTGGTTAGTGTTGTGTTTATTTTCATTTTACTTGTATTATTAACACAAACAATCAAACAAAACTGCATGTTTGACTCATTCTTGCATCACAAGAAAAAATTTAGGTCACCAACTATTTACCCTCCATCCAGTCAACCATTCGATCCTACACAACTAATAACATTTTACAAAAGGAAGTCTTATAACATTTTTTATAGCAAATATGGAAGTTTTTTTTAGAGAAGTGTGTTAAAGAATCCTATTGCAAAATTAGTATTTTAACAGATATTAACACTCTCTTATGAAGTGTGCAATGTTTGTAATCCTCTCAAGTCTCAACAAAGTAGCAAAAAGGGTATTAGATATACAAAACAATCATGGTTTTTCCTATGGTTGATGACAAACAATTTGGGGAGCAAATTGTAGAGAATATTGTTACAGTTAAATACATTATATTTTTTTATATCATTCACTATAAAATTTATGGATAGAGAACCACACATAAGTAATGTCGTCAATTTGGGTTAGATCCATTAGGTTGGCCCGTCCCATTAAACAATTTAAACGAGTTGGATTGAAATTTTATCAATCTATTTTAAAACGGCTCCAGATAAGCCAACCAGCCTAAGCCCACGACCAGTGCGGGTTGGCCCGCGGTGGGCTTGGATTGGTCCACGGGTCGAGAAAAAAATTTCTTTCAAAATTTAAAACTAAAGTGAAAAACTCAATAGATTTATGGGCTTGGGTTGACCAGCTGGTTGAGACCAAAAAAAAAATTCTTCCAAAATTTAAAAATAAAGTGAAAAACTCAATGGACTTGTGGATTTGACCCACCTAATTCGTAATCCAAATTAAAAAAATTTAACATTTTCTATATTATTTTTTATTTTTTTACGGACTCGTTGGCTGGCCCATCTAACCCGCAACCCGTATTGAGTTAGGGTTTCCCAATCCGTCAAGATAGTGGGTCGGCCCGCCCCACCCCACTATATGATGAATTTTTGATGAGTCAGCTCGTTTCATCATGAGTTGGCTCGTTTGACAGCACTACACATAAGCAATATCTAATACACCATTCATATAGCAAATGAAAAGTCCACATTGAAATTCTAAGCAAGTTATGAACTTGCATTGACATCATTTTCAAAAGAAGGAAGTCATAATTGCCTAACAATATTCTTTTAGCAAGCAAAATTTTAATTTTTCCTTCAATTTTCCATATAGTATATTCTTATTTAACAATTTTATACTACTGACATACTTTATGAATTCTATTGTTCTGTGTTGTTACTTGTTACAATCTAGCTATCGTTAATTACATGCTCTAAGTAATGTGAATGTAATTATTGAACAAACACCTGATTCAACAAAGGAAATCATGTCAACATAGAATGAATTCAAGATCAAGGTTTAAAATCTCGACCCGTGCCGAGGTTTTAGTCCCGGACCGAAATGATATAGTTTCGGTATCGTATCGTGCTATGTCAATATAATTTT
>NW_027431538.1:0-50850 GCF_044706935.1 Curcuma longa
TATGAATGACTGAAAATGGATGTGACGGTTTGTATGATAAACTTGAGTATACATGTCGTGTATGCTTTGCTAGTTGACAAATATCACACTGATAATAATTGAAATCTTTATTGATGAACAAATGAGGAAACAATTTTTTAATATAAGCAAAGTTTGGATGACCAAGGCGATAGTGCCACAACATGACTTGACTCTCTACTAGGACAAACTTAGAATTGAGAACAGATATGGAATTAGAAGCAAACTTGACAGACTTTGGATTTGACTCAGAATCACAACTTGATTGATAAACTTGTCTACCTGGGAGGTTCTTTTGGTTGAATAAATAAAGTCCTCCATGCATATCAACACTGCCAATCACCTTCCCCGAATCCACTGCCTGAAAAACACAAGAATTGGAATGAAACTTAGTAAAACAGTTGAGATCCCGAATGATCTGACTGATAGAAAGTAGATTGCAATTTAACTTTGGAACAAAAAGAACAGATGAAAGATGTAAGTCTTTTGTAATATGTATAGATCCTGTTCCTGCTACTGCAGAAATTGTGCCATCTGCAATTTTTACTCCTGAGTGACTAGAACAAGGCTGAAAGTTTGTAAGAATGCTGGAATCTCCCGTCATATGGTTTGAGGCTCCTGAATCAACAATCCACATCCTTGGCTGATCAGTTTTAACGCACAAAGCAGAAGACAGAGTACCTTGATGTGCAAAAAGGCTAGTATGTTGCTCAGCCGGAGAAGCAGATTTTTGGTTGGACCCAGGAGTCTGACTAAACATCTTTTGTAGTGCTTCAATTTGCTCCCTTGTAAATGGAATGTTTTCTGCACTCTTTTCTGTTGATGCAGCAACATTGGCACGAGAATCTTTGTCCTGCCGATTGGAGGGCTTCCAATCAGTAGGTCTTCCATGCAATTTCCAACAAGTTACCTTCACGTGTCCAGGTTTTTTGCAATAATCACACCATGGACGACCTTTTCCAGGCCTATTGTTCTGTGAATGGCTATGAGTAAATAGGGCTGAACCTTCAACTGCAGAGGTGATTGTGGCTTCGGGCAACATTAATTTCTTCCTGCTTTCCTCCCTTCGGACCTCTGCAAAAACTTCCCGAATGGTGGGAAAGGGTTTCATCCCCATAACTCTCCCCCTGACTTCATCTAAGTCTCTATTCAGGCCAAGAAGAAACCTTATAGTCCGTTTTTTTTCAACAATTTGCCGATAGATAGATGAATCATTAGTACACTTCCACGGATGTGTCTCATACAAATCCAATTGCAACCAGCAGCGAGTAAGCATGTTAAAATACTGCGTCACATTCAGGTCTCCCTGTTTTAGATTGTATAGTCGTGTCTCAACCTCAAATAATTCTGAGGTATTCTCTGTGCTGGAATAAGTTTCACGAGCAGCATCCCATATCTCCTTGGCTGTTTTATGAAGCAGAAAATTCTCTCCAACTTCAGTGGTCATAGAGTTTATTAACCACGACATAACTAGATGATCATCAGTCTTCCATGAGCGAAATTTTGGATCTGTGGCCTCTGGAGCAATGGTTTCACCAGAAAGATGTCCATCCTTGCCTCTGCCACATACGAACATGAACACAGACTGAGACCATTGCAGAAAGTTTTGGCCATTCAGTTTGTGATTGGTAACAAGGTGTGGAGAGAAATCTGGAATGGATGAAACCGCAGGAAGGGACTCTGATTTAGAAGTCACTTCCGAGAAAGTCGAGGAAGACGTCATGCTGCTAGAAAAACAGAAAAGGAACGAAAGGAAAAGTTCACCCAGAAAACGAACGATGAACTATAGCTCTGATACCATGAAGAAATTGATGATCACTTTTCTTATTCTTCAGAAAAATTTACATCCTAATATATAGAGTATACATCTACTAAAACTAGGAAACCAAATATCTACAAATTTGGAAGACAATAAATTATTTGATAGACAATCAATTAGTTGATTGTAATTTCCTACAAATTAGGAAGACAATCAATTAGTTGATTGTAATTTCCTAAATTCAGTACTACCCAAAAAGCTAAATAAATCTGAATCTTTTCTAAATATAGAAACTAAATCTCATATTTCTACAGTTCACTTTATTCTAATGGTTTGACAACAAAATTTAATGTCTAGTTTATATTGATCTTCAAGTGTGCAAGTTTGTTGCATCAATTGAACTTGGAGCTTGAAGGCAAATATCCTACATCAAGTAATTGAATCCTGGGGCAAATAGCTCAAATCAAGGAGGTGCTTGGATGACTCATGAGCAGTAACTCAGATAGAGGGGAGCTTAAAAGACTCGAGGGTAGGTAGTCCTGATCAAACAGGCACTCAAATGACTAGGACTATAAACGAACCAAGTCAAGTTTTGTGTTGTTCAAGCTTGTTTGATAAAGTAATCGAGTCAGGCCAAGCCTAAAATGAACTAAGCCATTGAAATGGTTGTTCAAGCTTGGTTTGGTTTATTTTTTCCAAGTTTGAGTTTGGTTTCATTTAGATGTTATCGAACTCTTAATTTGAGCTTCTTTAATTTTTGAAACTTTTACATTTTTAAGCTTTTTGATTGGTTAGTGAGCTTGATATTTCAAGTTTGTTTATTTGTTTTGAGAGCTTTTTTTTGTTTATTTACAAATTTGCTAAGAGATTTGCTGATGAACATGGTTTATAAGTTTTGTTCGTGGGCATTGTCCATGAACAATGCACAATCTCTGTTCATAAACATTAACGAGTTGAACACATATGTGTTCCAATTTGTTCATTTAATTTGATAAGTTGTTCAATTTGTTCATGTAATTGACCTTGTGTATATTAAACGAATATAAACAAGCTCTTACCAATCCGAACATCAAGTTTTCTCACGAACGTTTAATTCATTTACATCCCTACGAATGACTCAAGGGTAAGTATCCCAGATCAAGGAGGCACTCTAATGACTCAAGGATAGGCAGCTCGAATTGAGGAGTTCAAGATTGAAGATATGTGATTACATGGACATAATTTGGTTTGTTTTAGGGGATAAATTCTAGTGATAGACTAGGTAGTGGGGTGAGCAACCTAGGTTTTAATTGTTGAAACCTTGTGACTTTAGGAGGTACTCAAGCCATGTTTATTGGGTGGCTTAAGTATCAACCTTACGAAGCTTACAGAAGTGTCAACATACTACTTGACTAGAGCAAACCAAACAGCTAACCAAGGGTGATCAAGACACGTGATTTAAATAAATAGAATATTTTTGTTTAGACAATAATAGATTTAAAGGCTTTTTGATTGACTAAAGACATGAGCATCGACTAGAGTATCTTTAGTTAACTAGAGATATAGTTGTTAGCCTCCAACATTCATATTTGAGTCATCTAATAAAATGGACTTGAATTTCAACCAACTGGTGGTGTTTAGTAAGAGAACATTGTGGCTAAATCTATATAGATTTTTTGTTGAGGAGCTTTGGGACACCAAGACGTCATTGAACAACATTTATTATACTTCATTAAGATCAATTGCCGAAAAAAATCCAAGAGCTTAGAAAAGATTGAAAGACTTTAACTCTTAAACTCTTAGTAATTTTCCTCTTGTCTTAGCTTTCATTTCTATCATTAGGAAGAGGTGAAGATGCTTGCAATAAGAGAAATACTAACCAGAGTCAAGCTCATTGAGAGTTTTTAAAATCCCATTGGTGTGGTTTAGGTTGGTGTCTTGGAGATTTATCCTCCATTTCTAGAAGCTTACCATATTACTTCTTGTAAAGGAGTGGACTAGTGGAAATCTTTTGAGATGTGACCAAATGCATCTTAGGCTGTGGAACAAGATCTCTAAACCATATAAAATAACTCTTGTTAGCAGTGTGTTTTATTTTGTATTTATTTCCATTGTGACTTCAACACTTTTGATTGCTACTAACATTTTATTTGAATTTGTATTGAGTAAAAAGAATCAACGTAAATCTTTAGTCAGACCATTTTAATTCAACAAGTAGTATTAGAGTAACACACTTTATATTAAAGGCTTAACATTGTAAGCGCAATGGTCGACTACTTGGAAGGGCACTCCACCCACATCTCAAATCTTTGATAGACTCAATTTTACCTAGTCAATAAGTTGAATATATTTGTACCTTGTAGCCAATTTAAAGTATGAAGGGTTGTTAAGAAGGTTATAAAGCTCCAATAGATAATCATGGAAATCCTATTTAAAAAGGCAAATGGACAAGTGAACAAAAAGAAAATTTTTAAGTAAATGGATAGGCTAAGACAATCTAAAGTGTGTATTGCCCAAAGAAGGCTTTATCTAGGTCAATGACTTCACAAATACAAAGAACAAGTGTATCGACCTTCACAAGAGACCTTTACAGTTCAAGATGGGGACGTTGAAGTGGTTGAGTCCAAGCAACCACTTGTTAAAGAATATTATGGATGACTCAAAGTTTGGATAAACCCTAATTAATTCCCACATGGTGAGTTATGGGCTAATAGAGAAATTTATAAACTTGGATGAGTTAACTACTACCAACTGGGCTTAAGTTAACTACTAGAAACATATATTCAAAATTATACTCAAAAAATAATATACTCAGAATCAAAATGCTTTCTTACAAATTTTGTGTGTCAGTGTACGATTCCCAAGCACAGGTTTGACTAGTAAAGAAATATCTCAGCGAAGTGGATAAATTTTTATATCAATGGGGTGTTCAATAGTGTGATTTTGTTATGGTATAGTGTAAAGGTCCCTGTTATCCTCATTTGATAAAAGTGAAACCATCCTTAAAAAGTATAGCGCCAATTAGCCAAGAGAATAACCATGATGGTTGAGAAGAGTAAAAAAGTAGCTAAAATTTCTAAAAGCCTTCTCCAAAAGTTGTTGGTTCTTCCAAATCCTATGAAAACAAAAACACTAAATGAGAAAAAGTTATTTTAAAAAAAAAACTTTTTTAAAATTTTTTGCAGATACTGCATCTATGCAAAATTCATTAAGCATAAAATTTTAAAATTTCACTACTTAGTATCTCTGTCTCATAGGTTTTAATTTACTCATTCAACTATTTTTGAATTCTATTTTCTCAAACAAAAAATAGAAGGGTTAATTAGGAACCTAGTTATAAATGATAATGTTCCTGATTGAGATCGTGGTTTCGTGAGTCAGCAGGATAGAACAGCAGAGGTAACGAATGTTGAGTGTCCTGGAGAGATGGAAGATGTCAAAGATACCTACAATACTCTGATGAGAGTTAGGATAGGCGCCAAGAGAGTTCGGCTTGGCCACTCCGACACTCAAGTTAGAATAGGGGCTTAGGGAAGATGAAAAATAATAGAATAATCTAGAGAGAGAAGAAAGAAAAAACTAAATCACCACACCTTATTGCGTGCTTTCTCCAAGATTTATATAATCGCCTAAAAGAGCATCTCTATGTCTGCAACCTAGGGAGACCAGATCCGACAATTGTTACCTGCTCCTTAATTCGTTGCATGCCACGTGTATGTAGGAGAGCATCTAGGGGACCAAGTCTGACATCCTTATGATTGTTCCTATGCTCACTCGTGGTGCCAGACTCAGAAATATTTGCAGTAACAATTAGTGGGTCCTTGTAGAATGATTAGGTTGTGAAGGAGTCGAGGAGGTTGTGCCCTCTAAAATCGGGGTGGCAAAGTCGATAGAGTCAAGGAGGTTGTGTTTTCTGGAATCGGGATAGCCGAATCGATGAAGGAGTCGAAGAAGTTTTGTCCTCTGGAGTCAGGGTGGCTGAGTCGGTGAAGGAGTGACCAAAATATCTCGAACCGAACTAAGAAGGTCGAGATTGACTATTGGACCTCCACTAAGTCTTAACTATTGACTTACACATAGACTTGACTGTTGACTTAACTTTGCCACGTATGATTTTCTCTTTTTATCGTATTACAAGTCTCTCCTTTAAATCTAGTCGAAGGAAGTGCTAGTCCGACTGACTGTATTGATGGGATCCCGACCCAACCACCGACCCATACATATGGTTGATAAGGTGCCAATCAGTTGCTTTGTAAATGGGTGTATTGGGAATGTGCGCACTGTTAATGTCAGAGATACGTATACTGGCATATCACGTTTATAGTCGATTTATCTTGCAAACCTAAAAATTAAACCAAAATATTCAAGCCTAAAAAATGGATTTCTGATGCTCTCCTCTGAGCAGCAGCGATGAACTTGCAAAATATTGAACCTTAAGTGTTGGTATAAAGAAAAAAATACACTGAAAATTAAATAATATAAACTAAGAGAGGAAGCAAACAAGATACATCACACCAAGAAGAGAAGCACAACCAGAAAGTAACTTGTCATACAATTCTAAGGAAATGTGTACTTGTACTTACAGAGGAGACTTTAGCTTTCGAGATGCCAAAGCACAAAATATGTCTGATACAATGTCAACTACATGACGAGAATTATTATCAGGAAAAGTTAATAGAAGCAACCCACTGCGAGTTAGCTTCACCAGCGAAAGATTGAGACTTTGAGCAAGATCGTCATCTGCTTTGAAACACAGCAAATGCCATGTAAGAATTTTACTAGCCCATTGGTGGGAACGGATGCATTTTTAATTGTTTCAGCATTGCATCATTTACATTTAGATAAACATAATTAGCAAAATATTAATATATCATTGAATATCCATACCAAAAGGCTTCAATATATTATCCAGTGAATTTCTAGCTGCTGTTTCAGCATTTTCAGGATCTACTTCTGCTGATAATTTCCTCTTTTTTGCATGAGTTTCAGCGCTGCAGGTCCCCCTACTGCTAGCAAACTGTAAAATATGAAAAGTAATTACGTAATGGAAAATACAGTTAAAATTCAAGGCTAAAACCCATTTAAACCCAATGACAAGCAAAGCAAACTTCTCAAATGCTAACTTAAATGATAATTATGACAACACAATGTTAATTTATATGTATGAAATGCTGAGAAACGACAATTAACAATTACTGAGTTTTACACTTATCACAGGCTTTTACCACCGTCAATAAGGAAGCAAATGAGAATATTCCTTCATTTAAAAGAAATAAGATATTGTATTAGTTGTTCAATAAAGAGATTACTTAATCTACATATATAGTACTCAACAATAACACCAAACACCTGTAACTAAATCCTCAATGTGAGACTAAACTTATTCAACATGTAATTATAACTCTAGTGCTATTTATTGATAATTCTAACACTCCCTTTGAATTGGAGCATAGATGTTATTTAGAGAAAGTTCTCATAAAAATCAAAACCTTGGCACAGTTGAAGATACTAGTGCAGTACCTGAGAAACTTGAAGATGTGAGGCTATGAATTGAAGGTCTTAAAGATATAAAATGCCTCATGATCTTCACGACTTATATGATTTTCCTTGAATCCCCTTTTACTAAAGATACTACAAGATTTTGAAGTTTGCAAGAATAAAACAATCTATGAGAGTTGTAGAATGAAAACAATAGATGATAGAGTTGTAGAATGAAAACAATAGATGATAGAGTTGTAGAATGAAAACAATAGATGATATTTTAACATCTACTCTTGGAATAGGAGTTAATAGTGGGAGAGTGACTAAATAAAATCTGGTATTAATCTGAGAGATGAGGATGTTAGAGAGGAGACAGTATAAAACTTGAAATCTACTCAAGAGAAAGAGAATAAGTGAAGAGGGCTCAAATAGTCTATTTTCGAAGTCACAATCAATTAACAGAGAACTGATATAGACAAAAAGTGTTATCATGATTCCAATCATCTACTTTGAGAGGAGAAAAATGCTAGGAGAAGCTTGAGTTGTTAGTTACTTTACTCCAAGTAAAGAAGGTAGCAGGAAAGACCAAGTGAAATCTGACAAATTCCAAAAGAAATTTTGGAAATGACAAATAAAAACTAATCGTATCTTAAACCATACACACAAAAAGGAGGACTAAGCTTGAATATTGCAGAAATGATTCCATAATTGATTGATCTTAAGGCAAAAAAAGGATTAAAAGATTTGAGATGAATAAATGCTCCATATCAATCATTTCCCTATTTTTTTCTAACAACTATCTCGTTGTTCAGCATTGTCACTTCTTTTCCTTTTCTATAGACTATCATTTCTCCTTTTTTTTTCTTTTTTTTATGGAATCTAAATCCGTCTTCTTACCCAATTAATTTTTTAATAACTCTAATTATTTTGCTGCTGAAGTTTTTAAAATTGTCTCACTCCTTTTAAAAAAAACATCCGCAACAATATTTTTTGATATTTAAAAAATGTGCCCCTGTATTTATTTTTTCCATTGAGTGCCTCTATTGAACCATACCCAATAGCCCTAAACTAAGGGCATATTTCCTACAAGGGGAAGGGTAGCAACAATAAAATTTAGTGGCATAAAGATTTTTCCAACGACAATTTTCCTCTATTTCCTTTGGCAAAATGAAGGAGGGAAGGAAAAACTTAAGAAATATTTTCCTAATTTTCCTCTATGATGCGGTGGAGACAGCAAGGGTCATGTGGCAAGACTCGGCCAATGCAGGGGGTCATGTGGCAGGTTCAAAACTTAGTCAATGTAGGGGTCATGTGGCAGGGTCAGGACTCGGTTAACACAGATATCATCAATATCCGACCTCCTGACATGCTGACCTCCCGACATGCGAATGGACACGACGATTATCGTAACTCGAAGACACTGTGGTTACAATGGTGCCCTTTGGTGAGGTGTGTCTCTTGAGCTTCTCTCCCTTATAAAGTATGGGGAGGAGACTCTCTAAGGAAGATCATCTGGTACAATCATCATCTACTTTACTCCATTTTATTCTATTTCTTATCATTTCTTCGTTTTATATTATTTGGGGCCCATGATGACTTAGGCATCGAAGGAACCTCATCGGGGTAACTCCTGACGAGCCCTTTGACGCGTGTTATTCCTCACATAATCAACCACGTCACGCAAAGAAGACTACGTCACAAGGAGAAAGCTTCGACATCATTGCTCATGCAAGGTGGATTTCTGCCGCCGCGTCAATACGGTGAGATTTCTGTCGTCGCATCATTTTGACAACGTCTATGAGAACACAGCAAAAGACGTTAAAGTATCTAAAGATGCTAAACAAAAAGAAACGGGTCTTCGACAAAACAAATTCTATCTCCATCAGAAAAGATTAAATCAAGCTCGCCACAATATTGAAATCAAGTTCACTAGAAAATCATGGAGGAAAAACCTAAATTCTAAATCTCTAAATTTCCTTTTGATTACTTCTATAATATTTTTATAATACTTGTATACTGTTGATGATAATGCTTTTTGGAAAATTTAGAAGATAAAGGTGATGTAGTAGCCAATGAAGATGAGGAGAAAAGGACTAGTCAATAATCAACAATAAGGAAGCAGCAACTTCAAGGCCATCTATGAACAAGGTCTTCCTTTGCTACTTCTGTTTCCAACTCACCAAGCCTCGCTAGTTTGTCCATGCCCACACTATCCGACTACCCAACCTTCATACTGTTGCTGACCTCCATCACCTCAATTGTTCAACTCCTCCGCTTCTCACGCAAGTTGCGAGATCTCATTTCAGTAGACCCTTTCAATCACCCTGACCTCTTCAAAGCCGTTGAGATGCATCGCGAGATCAAGCTCCTCTACCAGGAGCGCGACCTTTCTGAGCATTATCTAGAGGGATGATGATCCAACAACTGCAGTAAGACCAAGAGATAAGGATCAAGATGATTTCGCCTCGTTTGCTTTCTATTTCCCAAATCATTTCCTCAAAGGCAATGTCCCCTTCTCCGTGACCATTAGGATGCGGTCGTAGCCATCACCATCTTTGCGGCCCAAGGCATTGCCTCCTCAGTCTAATTGGTCGGGGTGGACTCTCCCTCATGACCTCTATCTCCTCCTTCGGAATTGTTGTTTATTGGGGAAGAGGAGATCGAAGACTATTGGACTTTCTTGGGCAGGAAGAACTAATTAGGAGGAGGTTTTGGTTCCACTCATGGTAGTGGCCATGGAAGCCCTCGTCGTCACCACTTTTGAGGGCTTCCTTTTATCCCTTCAGAATTACAGTGTTGGGAAGCGGTAAGCATTTTTGCTTTGTTTATTGCAATAATAGCATTCTCGTTCACAGGGGCGTTTGGGGAGGCCAAGCCCAACGAAAGGGAGCGTCTCCTAATTTCAAAACTTAGCTCCAAAATAATAAAGGCGGTATTGTTGGATGACCATGTCAAACAATATCCATGCCCAAGGAGTATTAACATATCATACTAAAGAGGTTTAATTATTTATTTCCTCATCAATTTATTTGTTATAACAATTTTTGCTAAGGAATTTTATGGTATAGAGGAGACTGACATCATTGGTCATGAGAATGCTCCTGGCTTATAATGGGTGGATTCCTAACTTTCCGCATGCAGGAATAGATTATTCATCACTAGAAGCTTTGCAATCATCCCAACTATAATTGTTGTCTTCCTTTTTGACACTTCTAATTCTGCATTATATATTTTGGCTTAACATGTTTTGATCAATTCAATTGTCATTTGCTCTAATTTAGCTTCTCACCTAGGTGTCAAAAGAACAGGATGTTGGGGTCAAGTGTTGACTTGAGTTGTTGTTGCTCTTCTTTTTGTCACAGCATTTATCTCTTGGCTAATTGGTTGAACAAACAAATTAATGGCTTTATGATCAAAGATGAGATGCTTTCATAGATGGATATTTATAGATTGATGATCTTCGTGTTGGATATCTTTCTAGTCTTCATCATACAATGTTTTCATATTGATAATTTGCTAATCTTAGGCTCCATTTCTATTTACAAATTATAGACCTATGTGTTTAGTGTTTATTTTCTGGGATTGTATCTTGGAGTTTTCAGGTTTTTAAAATTCTTTGACAGAGACAGAGTCGCCTACAACATATATTGTTTTGTCAGGAGCAAAGTCGCCTACAATATATTTTCATTCCTCTACCAGGAACAGAGTTACCACTTCTCTCTCGACTCGGCATAGTCGTGGATCAAGCTTTAATCCCTTCTCGGAGGCTCGACTTGTCGTACTCTCCCAACTAGGATTTAGTAGCGGATCGATTTTTCGCCTTAGCCTCATTAGGTTCAAGAGTCGGTATCTTCACACCATGTTCGATCACATTTATTTCCATTTTTTAATATGAATTGTACTTCTTCCTTCCAACTCTACCTTGAGGTGCTCTAACTTGGCCACCAACTGCTCCCTCTCGTTCTTCTCCACCGCTCTCGGCATCTCAGATACATGAACTCTGACATCAAGGACCTCGGAGTCATTTACAAAATAATTATCTAGTTAGTCAGACTACACCCTCCTTCGACTAGACTTAGGGGAAAGCTTGTAATGCGGTGGAGACGATAGGGGCCATGTGGCAAGACTCTGTCAATGCAGGGGGCGTGTGGCAGGTTCAAGACTCAATCAATGCAGGGGTCATGTAGCAGATTCAAGACTTAGTCAACGTAGATATCATCTGTATCTGACCTCCCGACCTCCCGGCATGCGAAGGGATACAATAGTTACTGTAACTCAAAGGACACGATGATTACAATGATGCCCTTTAGTGAGGTGCGCCTTTTATACTTCTCTCCCTATATAAGCTAAGGAGAGAGGAACTCTCTCAGGAGGATCATCTAGTACAATCATCATCTACTTTACTTCGTTTTAGTCTATTTCTTATCATTTCTCCACTTTATATTATTTGGGGCTCCATGATGATTTAGACATCAGAGGAACCTCGTCGGGGTAACTCCCAACGAGCTAACGCGCGTTATTCCTTGTAGAATCGACCACGTTACGAAGCGAAGGCTACATCACGAGGAGAAAGCTTTGACACCATCACTCTTTGGTGAGGTGGATTTCTATCGCCACGTCAATGTGGTGAGATTTCTACCGCCACATCACTCTATATTACTCATTTTTGCATATGATAGAACTTGACACGAAACTTAATAAAATTCATATTTATTTTTTCTTTTCAAATATTTTGATTAATTTTTTAACAAATAAAGTTTTTAAATTTTAAATTTTCCTTTCTCTTTCCTTCTCTCTAAGATCTTAGTATGTGTTAACATCACTACAGGAAGAGTTGTAGCTAAAAGGAAGGGGGAGAAGCTAACCTCGTATAAATGGGTATTACCTTGGACGAGAGACTGGTAACAGCTAGCTACCTAAGTGGGCAACTAGAGATTATGATGGCAACAAGAGCATTATAATGTCTTCTTTGACTGGAGAGTGGTGGAATCAACACTCTTGTTCCTTAAGATGACAATGAAAAATAAAGTGTA
Organism: Curcuma longa; assembly: GCF_044706935.1. Lineage (NCBI taxonomy): Eukaryota > Viridiplantae > Streptophyta > Magnoliopsida > Zingiberales > Zingiberaceae > Curcuma > Curcuma longa. The sequence goes on from NW_027431538.1 coordinate 12,271, forward strand.
GCCACTCATAGCCTTACATGAGCAACGTGATCAGGAGATAAACACAATCAAGTGTGCCTTGGAGTGCTCATTAAGGAATACTAGGAGAGCAATGATTAAGGAAATGACTGTGAGGTATCCTTGTCATACGGTCAAGTGATAAGTATCCCTAGAAGGCACTTATATTGGAAGTGTGAGTAGACTACACCATTAGATGACCATAGGAACATAACAAATACCAATAAAGAAAAGCTCTAATTGACTATGCTCTTTCTTGATCTCTTTCATCCCATGGAATGCATAAACTCTACCATATAAACAAAGATTGACTCATGGAGGTGGGATTGGGTGTTAGAGGGGATAAGCTCAATAGGGGAATAGTCAAGTAGGAGGCATATGGCATGAGCATAGCAACTTAACAAAGCTAAGCTTCTTTAAAGTGAGCCAAGTGTCAAGAACAAAGAGGAACACTAGAGGCAACAATAGGGCAACGACATTGGATGATGGGTCGAGATGCTAGGGATCATTCAATGGTTGCTTTAAGGTGATGCAAACAAAGATACAACCAAAGAGAGATCATGCAGTCCCATTAAAATTGATGATTGATCATCAAGAGTTAGCAAGATGGTTAGTTGAGGGAAGAGAAAAACAAAGTGCAATTAAAGTTTCATGGATCAATGAGAAGAAGTCACACCATCATAATAAAGTTGCATTATCTCCCCTTCAATCCCCCCCCCCCCCCCCAACACACACAAAATTCAAGAAGGAAACACTAATCCTAATTGAGATGTTGCTCTAATACCAAGTTGAAAATACAAAACAACTTTGGTAAGGGAATATTGCATCAAATGTGTAGATATCCTTAGATGTTCTCACTAGAAACTGCAGGATGTTTAGCACCTACATCCATACTCATGAGCATAATTGAGTTCAAGTAACACATTTGGAAGTATAAAAGATGCATGATGAGCAAAATTCATAAAAGGGAGTTCACCATTGTACCAGTTCAAAACATGGAAGTATAGAAGATGCATGATGAGCAAAATTCATAAAAGGGAGTTCACCATTGTACCAGTTCAAAACATGGAAGTATAGAAGATGCATGATGAGCAAAATTCATAAAAGGGAGTTTACCAAATTGTACCAGTTCAAAACATATACAATAGTATTGACCAAGGTTTAAAATTTCGAGTCATGTAGAAATTTCAGTCCCAAACCGAAATAATATAATTTTGGTACCATATCGTGTCGTATCGATACTTTTTAAAATTTTTAAATATAAATATATCTTAATTAAAAATTAATTTTATTATTATATATGTTAACTATTGATATTATATTTCAGGTGTTGAGTTCATATTTCAATATTTTCTCATAAAATAATATCTATTAAATTTTTGCAATAGCTATAGAAAGGTATAAATTAAAAATTATTTTAAAAAATAAGTAATTCTCAAAATTCAAAACTTAATATAAAATTATAAAATCATTTGAAGGCTTAAAAATAATTATACAATTATTTGAAGGTCTCAAATTATTTTTTAAATAAATTTATAAATTTTTGTATTTTAAAAATTTATTATAAATGTTTACGAATTATATTTTGAAAAAACTTTAGATTATTTTAAATTTACATTCAATTTTTAACATATATTAAAATTTTGACATTATTTTATAAAATATTTTATTAATTTTTTAAAAAAAATTAAATTTAAAATTATTTTTATTATTTTATAACTATTATTAATAATATAAGTTTTATAATTAACAGTGTATTTATAATAAAAAATACCTATTTAAAAAATAAAAATTTTATGCTTTAAAAAAAAATTGTCGCGGCTAATAATTTATAATAAAAAATACCTATTTAAAAAAAATAAAAATTTTAAGCTTAAAAAAAGCTACCGCGGCACCCTCCATAACCCTAAGGAGGGCCATCATGGGGTCACAGCACCCTCCGCAACCTTGCGAGGTTGTCGCGACCCCGTCGTGACCCTGCGATGACCTCTCAGTCGCTGTGCCAATATAGTGTCGTCGGCCAACGGACAGAATAATAAATTCCTCCCGTGCCGACTTGCACAACACAAAATTTAAATCCATGATATTGGCTAATAGCCCTATTTGTTCATATCATGTAAACATTCTCAAGCTATTCAAAGCATAATGAGGAAAAAGCAAAAGTGGAAAGAAATGAAGGGTAACCTCTCCAAGAAGAGACATTGCTTCTTTAGTGGCACTTTTCTCCCGTTCTGCAAAGATTTGTGCAAAAGGAGAAGTAATATTAGCTAGATAACCACATGCCACATATAAGTTCCAAAACTCATGCCTAGAGTATAATAAAAGGATGAAAGCAACCCAGATACTGAAACACCTTTTCTCATTAATAGAAGCACCTTCATGCAAATTCATCCCAATAAAAAAAAATAAAGGATACATTGCATCTGAATTGATTGAGTAACACCTAGATTGAATTATCACATGATGTCATAAGTAATCTCATCATCTGTGAGGACCATCAAGTTTTTAGAAATTTTTATTGGCAATTTTAGCAGCTCTGATAAATTATTAAAAAACTATTATATAATGAATCTCAGCTTGACATTTTATTTAAGTTTCAATAGCATCAATTATGAAAAGATACTTGAATTGGTCAAGACCATAGCTTATGAATAAAAGGTGTGTAATTTTGATTGAACCTACACTCCTCTTGTTGAATCAACTACCATTTATAGGATTAAGCTCTTGAATCTTTGCATTTTACAACTGAAAGTGAAAATTACATCCTTGGATTACCTTTATTTTATCTGTTTTCACAAACCAACTTACTTTGAAACATTTGGAAATGCTAAATAAACTTTGAAGTATGCTCCAACATGATTCAGAAGATTGTTCATTACAAACTGTGGAGACTTTTGATACAGGCAATACAATCATTTCCTTTGTTCTTCAATCCAGACAAGAACTATTATTTTCTGTAACAAACAACATGATATTATAATATATTGTCAAAAACTGAAGATTGCAGGTCGGCACTTGATGGTATATTGGATGGCCTATTACTTAGGATGTCATTCCTCAATCTCACTACTGCATTCTGGCAAGTCAACACATTTGTGTAAAAGTAACTTATTTGCCGACCCATATCACATGGCATACGCTGATTGAAACTCCTTTAAAAATAACTGAATGTGTTCTGCGGTGAAGGTGGATTGTGCTGAGTATGACAGATTTGGCCTGGGCATATCAGCCCATTAATTGGCACCGTTAATTATATTTTCCAGATTATGAGCTCATTTGTTCCTAATAATAAATAATGACACGTGACATAACAATCCGGATCTGAAAGACTAACTTTGGTATGTCATTCTAAATACCTAGCATAGCTACGCAACTGCTCAAGATAATGATTACACAATATGTCCAGGTACCAGTGGATTACACACTTATGCCTTAAGAAAAATGATAACTTTGATAGTTTACATATGAAAGAGCCAACCTATTGCAGTTTCCGACTCCAATTTATTTGAGTGCAAAGGGTAGGTATCCATTCCCGTTCTTCATTTAAAAATAAAATAAAATACAGATCTATTGAGTGCTGTTTTTCGTGTTTCCTTGTAACTTCTCGCTTATGAATATATTTTTTGAAGTTATACAAGTTATTAAGGACAAGAAAGGAAAAAAAATCTTAGGGAGCTAAATAGAACTTCATGTACTTCTTCAACTTATAGCAATAAAAAAAATCGTGATTCCAAGTACGATAGAGCAGAGTAACAAATTAGCAATCATATTCCAGGGATTCTAATTTTACAGCTATCGTAAATCGAGATATGGCAACGGGGCTCACTGATGGGGCAGGTTATTAGGAATCCGGATCGGGAACGGTCGAGAAGAGAGGAGGGGGCAGCGTAGTCGTAGCGAGGGAGACTGATTACGCCAGCGTGCTGCTCCCAAGGTGCCATGGTCTCCGCCTTTTGGACACTGTTGCATCTGGACGTCTCTCTCTCCTCCCCTCGCTCCTCGCTTTGCCCTCTCGCTTCGTTCGTCTCCTCCCCGGTCGCCATTGAGCGAGCGAATCGGCCGGTCCCGCGTTTTCGAATCAGTGAAGAGAGGTGCCAGACTAAGCCCTACAAGGCGCAAAAGGGAATTAAAAAGTGGACGAAAAATAAGAAAAAATGATTTAAAAAATATATATAGAATCTTTTGAGTTGATGGCGTATTTTTTTAATTTAAATATTTAGTTTTTATCATCTGATTAATTTTAAATTTTTAAATTTTTATTTTTATAATTTAATTAATTTTAAAAATAATTCGAATCGATTTTATAAAAATTTCTTATAATAAATTCGAAAATTAACATGCTCCGCATTCAACAATCAATATCCTAATCATAAATAATTAAATAAACTATTAAATATATTATCATTCTATTACTTTAATAAGAGTAAGTTGACTACGTAAAACAAGACAGGATGGTGAAATCTTTTTTATTTGATCATGCTCATCTCCTCGGGCGTGTCACCTTTCACTCCTAATCTATTTCTTCCTAATTGAGAATGGATTCATATCTCTTAATTTCATGATTGAGTTGATTATTATAAAATAAATTTATTGAAGTGAGTAAAAATTGAATTTTAACAAAGTCGAGACAATGTCCTTCTCTATAGTGATCAACTGCGATAGTATTTTTGTAATTATATGTTAATAATATATTAATGAAAGGAAACGATATGTCTGTTTTGCAGTCAGTCAAATTACGGTTAATCAAATTTTTTCTATGAAAGACATGAGAGAAGTGACCTAAATCTTCGAGATTAGGATCTACAGAGATAGATCAAAAGGTTACTTGGTCTTTCGTAGTCTACATAAATAGACAAGATGCTAAAAGAGGTTTAGCATGCTTGAATCCGAGAAAGGATCACCTTTCAAAGTCTACGTGTTCACGGATAAGAGACAAGAGGATTTACATGAGTACAATTCCTTATGCTTCGGCAATAGAATCAATCATGTATGTTATGATGTGTACGAGGCCCAACGTATCGTGTGCTCTGAATGTCATGAGCGGATACCGATCAGATCCAGGAATGGATCATTGGATGATTGTCAAGATAATTCTTATAGTACTTGCGAGGAAATAAGAATTTATTTTGGTACATGGAGAAAGTGATATAGTTACATACAGGTATACGGATGCCAGCTACTAGACAGATCAGGATGATTCCGAGTCTCAGTCTGGATACATATTCATTTTAAATTATGACGCAATAAGTTAAAAATATTTCAAATAAGATACAATTGCAGCTTGTGAAGCAGCAAACGAAGCGGTTTAGATCAGGAAGTTCATTTCTGAACTTGGAATGGTTCCAACCATTGTCGACATATTATTTGCTTACTGCGACAATAATGGAGCAATCGCGCAAGCGATGGAACTTAGGTCTCACATCGATCTAAACATGTGCTTCGACGAAATCAATAGATCATTAGTAGAAGAGAAATACAATCAAGAAGAATTCCATCGAAAGAAACTTTGCGAATCCTTTAATCTCTATCTCAAAGTAAATTTGAGAAACACATAGAGACGTGTGGTATTGGATACCATAGCGATTGACCTTAGGCCAAGTGAGAGTGTGTTAAATTTGAAAGGTGTCCTAAGGCAATCGCCTTACTGTCATACTATTTATTGTATAAATAGTAATTAACTGTTTAAGTGCACATTTCATATGTATTTGATTGGATTTTAAACTCAAATACTGAATGTCCGCAATACGATTCATAGCATGAGAGAATTTATGATTAGATCGCAACTCATGAGCATCTCTACATGTGCAATTATGAATGTATTAAAATTATCCCTAGTCGAGGAATTGATGAGCACGGACGTCATCGATTTTGTCGAGACTAGTACGCTTAGACTCCTTGGTAAGTCAAGCAGCTGATCTCATTGCTGGAGACATTGAATGTTAAGAGTTAAACGTGGATACTGGTTAAAGGTAACCAGTTCATTGGAGTGACTTGCCTTGAGACTTCATATGATTCGATATATATATGTCAATGAAGATCTCAGTGCAGCTTAAGTGTGAGTTTCCTTTGACTTGCAGTATTCAAGTCACCTTGATCATGAAGGCTTATACTTTGACATCTTAAGCAAACATCTCTGAGGATGTGTTGACCTGAGATGATTGCAGTATTCAAGTCACCTTGATCATGAAGGCTTATATTTTGACATCTTAAGCAAACATCTCTGAGGATGTGTTGACCTGAGATGATTGGTATAAGTCAAAGTGCTCGAAGGTGTTTGAATAACCCACAAAGGATTCACAGCTCCTTGGAAAAGGAGATGTATACCTTGCGGTCGCTTGTCAGGATTGTTACTAAAAGTCTTTGGTCAAAGCATTACATGTCAAGAGTACGATACTCTTGGACGCATGTACAAGTAACTTGAATCCATAGGACAAGAAGCAGCTTGGGCTAGGTGTGACGTAGTCAGTCTAGTGGGGACCAACACATAGACCATGTCCTGAACCAAGCGGGTATAAGACAGTGAAAGGAACGAGGCACGATTCAGTGTAGTTGCTGAAAGGTTTAGAAGATGTTCTGGAATCAATCATTGATTTTCTGATCAATTGGAAATCATGATGTACTACTAGGTGTCACTCATGATCGTTCCATAATTAATGGTTAATTATGGACGACCAACATAATCGGGAACCTATTGGGTCACACGCACTACAAGTTCTCCGAATCACTTAAAACAAGTTTAAGAATTGGATTCTCAGAATGAGAGAAATAAAGTCTAGTTGGATCAGACAAATGATAGAATTTGTCTTACGAAGATGAAATGAACGAAATTGATTTCGTTCAAATCAGAGTCGTTTGCTTAGTGAACCAAATGATTTGATTTTGAACCAAATTGAACAAACTTAGTTTGGTTTATGATGGAAGAGATTTTGACAAAATGGGAGAGATGAGATCTTTGTCTTGGAAAGACGAAACGAACAAAATTGGTTTGGATCAAATCGGAGTTCGTTTGGTTAGTGAACCAAGCGAACCAAAGATGAACCCGAGTCGCTACAGTGTTAGGGTTTTCAGCTGGTCCGGTTCATTTCTAAATTAGCCGGTTCAGCCCCAAACCCTAAAACCTGGTTCGACTTTTCTCCTCCGCTGCGCTATAGCGATCTCCCCTTCTCAGTCGTGATAAAAACAGGGCGTCTTGCCTTGTTCATCTTCTTTGATGAGCAGAGGAGTGCCACCCTTTCCAAGATCACGGTGAAGAGGAGTGTGGAACCCTAGCCAACGACGAGGGTGGAAAAGGAGAGCCCTTGCACGTTATCCTCTTCCTCTTTCCCTTCCTTTCTTCTCGATTTGCGATTGCCCCTCTGCTCTCCCTCTGTTTACCAGCCGTCGTCGATGCCACCGACCGTGTGGAGGAGGCTCGAACCCCTAACCGACCTCTAGAGCTCGCTGTTGCAGGCTTCTTCCCGAGCCGACGCCCGGATCCTTGCCCCGCCCACTTGTGTGATGTCGGTGGTCTTCTTCCCAAACAATCACACGACAAGGCAAGAGGGAGCTCTGTCCTGATCGCCTGAGGAAACCTTCTCCGTGGTCGTGCCGCCCTTCTTCAGCGAGGAGGAAGCCTTCTCTGTGGTTGCACCACCCTTCTCAGCGAGGAGGAACCCGATCTCACCGTGATCGTGCCCGGTTCTTCTTCATCTGTGAGAAGAAGTCGAGTTCCGCCAGCTGTGTTTGTGGTCAGCAACCAGTGGAGGAGAAGTTTCTGTTTAGGCAGTATGGGAGAGGAGATACTTTCGTTTTGTTTTCCTTTCGGGAGTGATTTGTGAAATTGATACCGGAATAACCATTAATTATTATCGGAAGTTTTTGTCAGGGTGTTGTTGTTCATCCCTGATCGTTTGACGACTATATGTAGTCCTCTCGAAAACTTACGAAGCTTTCCGAAGATTGTTCCATCATAATCGGAAAGAGTTTCTGGTTAATTGTCCCAAATCGACGGTCAATTGTCGACCACCAATAACTACATCGAGAATACAATTCCCGGTGATAGTTAGAAAGCCCCGGAATGATCACGACAAATGTTGTTGCGTGGTTTTCGGAATAAGACTTAATTCTCTCGATTTGATCGTCATCGATCATCGGCTAGTACCGAAGACGATGACGTGACTCGTGACTTCTGAAGCTGTCCGGACGAGAGCTTAGCGTGGATCATCAATAGAGGCGGGACTCCGATGAGGACCGCTCGATTGATGCCAACATCGTTCAAACGTCATCCACGAGGTACTCGTTTAAAATAATTTATTATTCTATAAAATTTTAATTTTTTGTCAAGCCTTGTACCTGTTATTATCTACCTTTACATGCGTGTGTTGTATAATAATTAGTTGTTAATTATTTATTTATTTCTGTTACGCACGTTTGTGAAACGTGTAAACACATGCATTGCACCGGGACAATCCCAACACTTTGTGTGACTGTTGCACTTGTTTGATATATGACTGTTGCTTTGTATGACATGACATGTATTATTTGAATCCACATGATTCCTATTACCTATTAAATAGTGAAAAATCTGCCAGAATATCTTGTGTGGATTCGTCGTTTACACATTCTGATTATCGTGTGCATGTGTTAGTTAAATAATTGTGGCTGTGTGGGTTTTATTCTTAAGAGTTTATTATATGTTATGCATCTGTGGTATGTATGGATTATGGTCGTGTTGACTTTTGTATGTATGTATTCAGGGAAATGACATTGTTACAGAAGAGATATTATCGAAATTTTTCAGACAGTCGTTTCCTGGAATGTGACATGAATTCTTTCTTAATGATGATTCATGTATCAATTTCTATCTTTAGAAATTGCTCCATCAGCTTTTTCCAAGAGTTGAAGTTTGTTATGTCGAAAAGTGATGGATGAGACTTGTTGAGCCCTTCTTGTTGAGCCATCAGAAAAAATCTCTTGCACAAAAAAAGAGAAAAGTGTGTCAAGACTTGGTCTTGAATTAGTAGTGTAGGAAAAAGAAAGCATAAATAAAGAAAACCACTTGAGTGGTGTTTGCACCAAATTCGAGCAACTACGAAAAATGAACAAGTTGTCAGAAGAGGTGATTGTACCAATTCATACTACTTTATCAACGAACGAAGAAAATAAGTAAAAAAAATCTTCTTGCTCGAATGGTATTTTCACTAGTTCAGAGCGTCCCTACTTTGATACCAATTGTAAGATTGTTTAAAGTGCTAAGAGGTAAATAGTATGTTTTACTTTTTTACTCATTTTCAAAAACTTATTTTAAATACGCAGCAGAAAGCAAAAATTAAAACTCAAAATAAGTGACATGTTTATTTTTACTTGGTTCACAACATTTGGCTGTTACTTCAAGGCACGCAGTTCTTGACTACTTTCGATGGATAATCCACTAGTCGACTCTTTCTCACAACAATAAAGAATCTTGTCTCTTACAAAAATGAGGAATAGTAACATGTTTACCATTTCTAGAGTATAGATACACAAAGACAATTGAAATAATATTATTAGCTATCAACAATAATTCAAAACTTGAGCATGTTATTGGTGTAGCGTCTTGGCGTCGCAGTAGCGTTTCTGGAGCGTCGAGCACTTGAATAGGGGTTGCAGAATAACCATGAACGTTGTACTGAGGGTTCTATTTGAGAGTGCTTTTATGGATCATTCCGGGTGGCTGGATCCCCTTCCGGGCACCTCCATCATGATCTATCCTATCCGTTGTAATCGTTGACTTAGCTATCTCCGGACTCCTAGATCCCTTCCGAGTGTTTGGAATATTGACGTGACAATTGCAGGATCAGATTTGGCTTCACTGCGTCTTATCTTTCTCCGGGAGCCTAGACCGTTCCGGGCATCTAGAGATTGAGGTGCCCTGGCCAATCAGAACTTGCCACCTCATCTGCCTCGCTAACCCGTAGAAGTACTATCCGAGCGCCTGGATTTGATAGGGGCACTCAAATCAGATAGGGACACTCAGAGTCCCTTTTCTAGTTCTTCTTTGAGCTTATTTTCCTATATTACAGAGTTATAACAATACAAGTATAATACAGGAATTTAAGTCTTAACAGTTTTACAACTATTTAGTCTTGGCTTTTATATTTTCAATGAAATCCTAGATTATACTAACGTCTACTGTTCCCTTCAAGGGAACACGTCCTCACCTATTCTTATCAGGAGATTTTACCTGTTTACTAAACATCCGGTCCTCTAGACCTGTTTGGACTTCCTACTCAGCATCCGATCCTTTGACCTCCAAGACCTTCCTTTCGATCTCCGATCTTCACTGACCCATCGACCTGCTAGATGTTTAGTCCATTGACCCGCCTAGACTCCCCATCTAGTATCCTCGATCTACCAAGTCTTCCTTGCTCAGTCCCATTGACCAGGACTTTCATGCCTAGCCAACCAAGACTTGCCTTACCTAGCCTTCAGCTAGAACTTGCTTTGTCTAATTTTCAATTAAGACTTTGCCTTGCATATCTTCTAGTTAGGATTTTCTGTGCTACCTGCATATTAAGATCAGTTCATCAGTCCACAATATAATCTTAACTTAAACTCTTTGTCATTATCAAAACACAAATTTGATTATCTGATGCTCCTTGTACTAACATATAATTGTTACACCATTGTAGTAGTTAAGATCCTAGCTACTACACATTGTAATAACTAAAGATCATAACTATTACTATAGTATTTAAATAATTTTGGTTAAGTTTGAATAATTTTAACTAAGTTGGTAAAGAGTATTTTGATATAAAAATATTTTATGATTAACAATTTGATCAAGTTGGGGCAATTGACCAAAATTGACTATTACACATTGTAACAACTACGGGTCATAGCTGCTACAATTTATAATAGCTATGCCCCATAGCTACTATAATAGCGTTTGAATAAGTTTTTTAAAATATTATAGTAGTTATGTCCCATAATTATTATAATAACACTAGAATAAGAGTAACTCTTTTGGCCAAAAATGTTAAAACATTCAGACTCATGCCAAATATATATTATTGCACTCGTATTAGTCCCTTGAATATGTTTATGCCAAATTTTCCTTTCTATTTTGGAGTTCTATAGTTATGTAAAAGTATTTGACAACTTTAAAGACAATGTATTGATATACAACTTTATATTCATTATTATTTGTTGAGATATTTCTATAAAATCTAAAACTAACCTATGTTATAAGCCTCTTGTACACATCGTAAATACCCTACACGCTACAAAGGTGTTTTTGCCTTTGATATTTGATTGCGAAGGAGAAACTATATCCATCAAGATCATAGGTTATGAAGTAGAAATTTGAGGTTGCCGAACCATATAAATGCTTATGTTTGTTTTTTTTTTCCTTTTACTTTTGCATACACAAATGGTATTCATCCCCTCTCTATCGAATGCCCTGTTGATCCACATGCTTCAACAATCTCTCAATAAAATGCTATGTTTTTAATTATTCATGAGCTAACACAATCTCTTATACTTGCTTGGTACACTACCGCTTGTCTCCCGAGGCATGATTGAGTTGGTTGCTATGGGACAGACTTATTGAAGTGGACAAGAGTCGAATCTTGTTAAAGCTGAGGTAATGTCCTTCCCATAGTGGTCAATTACAGTTTCTCGATTTATATCCTTATAAATCGTCGTGGGATCGATCGTATGAGATCAGTACTGAATTGACAGATTCTATTTTTTATTGAAGAAGTGGTATATTATCGCTTGGACCTGAGTCTTCAAAATCAACTATTACACGAGGTGTGATATGTAAATTTTTTACTTGAGATAAGAAGAACAAGCTTAAATTAATTATCAAATACATTTTGATTATATTTCTGTTCCTCACAAGTATTACAATAATAATAATTTTGACAATAATTTCATCAACGCTAACCTATATAATAATAATAATTTTTTTGACAATAATTTTAATAAATATATATATATATATATATATATATCCCCTGTTAAACAAATCCATGCAACTCCCATCAGGGGACCATTTCACTCGCCGACCACAAAGAATCAGTCGAGTCTTCCATTTCAGACGCCACGGAATCCACGCTTTCCTGGTAAAGATAAGATTTGGATATCTACATCAATCAAGTTTATTCAACGCCAATTTGAATCCATAATTCAAAACCAAACCAAATACATTCTTTATCTTTTTTATTTGAAATTTTATAAACTAAAACCATTGCTATCATATGAATGGACAAAAATCAAATCACCATCCATTTTCATTAGAATCACTAAAAAAATAGTTTTTTTTATTAATCATCAAAATAACTTCTTAATATTTTTTTATTATCTAAATTTAATTTTTTATAATTCTAACTATTGCAATATATATGTACATATATTAATTATGATTCATAATTATTATAATAAATATATGATTTATTTTATTCAATAAATCAATACTATATTATAATAATTATAATTAATAACTAATATAATATATGTATTAATAAAATTATATGTAATTCATAACTAGAGTTAGATATAAAATATTATATGAGATGCTCTTTGAATAATTAATAAAAATTGACATCGTTTTTTTTTTTTGCCGCCATAATGTTGAAGGAACGTTTTCTTAAAGAGATGTTTCTTTTTCTCGAAGTTTTCTTTTTTATATTTTAATTTTTAAAAGGAAATAAGTATTTTTTATTAAATGGTTATCAATTGGTCTTATGTGGGAAGGATGTGTAGTTCTTATCCACATCCCATGAATGAGATGAGTGATGAATCGCCAGTACGGACGATAGGCGACAGCCTCAATCTCAATCTGCAGAAGAAGAAGAGCGCCTACCGACGTCTCCTCCACCTCCTCAACCTCTCTTTCTTTCAGTCCTCGCTTGCGGTTATCCCCACCACCTCACCTCACCTCACCTCACCTCACCTCGTCATCATCGTCTTCTTAAATCCTTCCTCATCAGGCCCCTCCGCCCCTCTCTTCAACCACCTTCTTCTTCTTCTTCTTCTTCACTCCCGAGCTGCCATTTTCGATTCCCAACTGATCGTCCGGCCATGGATCTGCCTTCTGATTTCCTGCCGCAGAGCGCCCGCGGCGGTGCCGCCGAGGAGCCCGAAGACCTGCAATCCTCCTCCGTCTCTTCCTTCTACAGCGACGGCGACGAGGACGAGGAGGATGACTCGTCGTCCGCGAATTCCACGGGGCCGCCGTCGGAAGAGGGGCCCCTTTTTGAGATGTCTGCGCTCTTGCCCTTGCTTCCCGTCAAGTAAGTTTTTCTCGCCCTAAAACCTAGTTCAAAAGAGAATTGAATTGTTATCTGGTTTGATGAATCAGTAACTTGTCGAGTTCATTTAGGTTTTCTTCTCAACTTGACGAATAAATAAATGTTAGCCCCTCATAAGTAGTGTTGAACTGAACATCAGTAGATCAGCTTAATCAAATTGTAGAAGAAACCTTTAGGTTGATTTCCTTCAGAGTCTTGGTAGTGATCATAGTGTATCCTTCCCCGACGAAGCTTTTTGAAAAATCATTATCAATGAATCTTCAAATTCATCTTCAACAACTCAAAGTTGGTTTTGCCATTAAAAATTTATTGTGGCTTAAGAAATTTCACGTAGGAAATTTCACACATGACGAGATTCACAAGCACCTAGAATGCACAAAAATCATGATTGCTCCAATTGTAAATGTTGGAAATATTTGTTGGTAAGACCGTTCTCAGGCAAAAATTAAATTTCAAGAGCTTGCACAATTTGAGAAGAAAATTGCACCAATAAACACGATTTGCGCGGTTTACCCACTATATGGTTATGCCCGCAAGAGGAAAAGAATTCAATATTTGACAATCCACAATAGTACAGGATAAAGGTACAACTTCACTGACAATCCTTGAAGAAAATCAAACATCAAAATACTCCACTCAACGTGGTTGAAAACCATGTTGATGGGAGAAAACAAAATCCACAACATCTTGCAGAGCCTCAGGAAGATGCCCAAGTGTAGCCTACGCTTTGCTTATTTCTTCCTAAGCTCCTACTCTTGCAAGCTGAGAATCTTTTTCTCTAAAGAAATGCTAAGATTCAATCTGTTTTGGTTTGTTCTTTCTCTTCATCTCTATACTCGAGATGCATATTTCCACTTAGATTGTCTCCTAATATGTGAGAAATTGGTCCTACCATATAAGCCATGAGGTGTACCAACTTTTAATACCATCTAACATGTCCTGTCCTCATAGCTTCATAATGAGAACTCAACTCATGATGATTTTGAATCACCATTTCAGCATTTTGTTTTCTTCTCAAGTATTTATTCATTTTCTGAATTATAGGAGAGGACTATCAAAGCATTATGACGGGAAATCACAGTCCTTCACATCTCTTGCCAATGTGGGGAGCTTGGAAGACCTAGCCAAGCCCGATAGGTCATTCAAAAAAAGGCTCAAGCTCTGCAAGAGCTACGGTGGAAACTTGGATTGCCACATAGCACTCTCACCTAAATCCAGAGCCATCACGAAGAAGGCTTCTTCACTGGTAAATGCCAGGAGACACAGCTTTGCAGGTCACAAGCCTCCTATGTACCCTCAGAGATCTAACAGCGCTCTCTCAGGCCAAACCTTTTTGCTTGCCTAAGAGTTCCAAGAACTAACCTTGATCATAATAATACTGACACCAGCTTACCTGTTCCAATGTTCAGAATGCAAGAAGCCTGTAGTAGCATTTTGTGAAAGACTGCACAGCACCCAACAATCACCCAGGCTTACATTGCATGTAATTCTCCCCCGGCTAATCTTATGCTTTTGGATGATTGTTTGTACATATAGCCGATGTAATCCTCCTCTTCCAGGTTCAATTCGTTATGTTTCCTAGAGAACGTTTGTCAATAACACGACTACTGGACAGCTGCAACATGAAGATTTGTAGAGCTTAGCATGGGCAACGTGTGGATGTGGGATAGAAAATTACTGCATTTATTCTATATGTGGATGATATGATTGTACAAATCCAAAAGAAATAAAGGCTTTGCAAGAGTATTTGTCTAAGAAATTTGACATAAAAAATTTAGGTCTTTTAAAATAGTGTTTTAAAGGATTTTTGTTTATACGAGAGTATGCCATTGATTTACTATATAAAATTGATATGTTAACTTGCAAACCAATTAATATTTTAGTAGAGGAGTTCCAAATGGAGTAGCAGGTCAAGAGGGAGATATTAAAGATTTATTGGAAGATTAATATACTTAGCTTGCACATCTCGCTTATGTTCTTAGTATAGTTAATTAGTTTATACGTAATCTTGGTGAGTAACATATGAATGTAGTCATTTGTATTTTGAGGTATTTAAAATCAACTCTAAGAAAAAGAATTTTGTTCACTAAAAACATAAAGTAGTAAAATATTGAAGTATATATAAATGTTGATTAGGTCAGGCACGATAGACACGATCAACTTTAGGAAACTTTACCTTTATAAGGGAGAACTTAATTAGCCACATGGAGCAAGAAACAAAATGTCGTTACATATTCTAGTGCAAAAGTTGAGTACAAGGGATGACCTTAGGAATGTGTGAAACATTGTAGTTGAAATTTCTCTTACTAGACCTCAGCTAGTCTTTAGAAAAATCAATTCAACTATGTTATGATAACAAAGCAGCAAATGATATATAGTCCATAATCTATTTAAACATGATCGTATAAAGCATGTCAAGATAGATAGATTCTTTACTAAGGGAAAATGAGATGAAATCTTTACCAAAAGAGTATCTAATCAGATTCTCTTAAATTATTTAGATAAGTTGGGCATGTATGACATTTGTGCACCAACTTGAGGGGTATATTGAAATATTCAATAATGTTTTACCATATTTTTTGGACGAGTTTTTTTTAAATGTCATTTTTAGTTTTTTAGAGTTTTTAGTTTGTTGATAAAACTGGTTAGTTTTATTAGAAAAATTTATTCTAAACAATAAGTCGTATTATCAAAATACAAAAAGGGTTAAAATCTCATGTGTATTTGTTGGTGTCATCATGCTCCAAATATTTCATGCAATTTTGATGTTTGGACCATATTTAGTGATCTCATATGATGTGTCAAGTGTGTAGGTGTAAGAAGTTTGACATATAAATTGCAAATGAAAATCTAAACAGATTGACATCAGATACTTAGTGAGATAAAATCCTAGTAGGTCAAGAAAATTACATGCTAGATAAAAAAGTTCAAAAAGATCAAAGGATTGAATTCTTGATAGAGATGAAGTCCCAACAGTTCAGGGAGATTGAGTGCTAGGCATGGAAGTCTAAAAAGATGAAAGACCATATTCTTGACAAAGATGAAGTCTAAGAAGGTCGTGGATAGAATTTTTAATAGAGATGAAGTCCTAATAAATTAGATGATCGGATACTAGTCAGTAAAAATATCGCACTTATATATATCAAATTTTTTAATCAATCAAATAAGCTCAAATTAAATACTACATAAGATCTAAACAAATAAATTCAAGCTCAAAAAAAAAATAATACCAAACTTATCTATCATTTCAACAACTTAATTCATTTTAACCACAACTTAATTATCTTATTAAATAAGATTGAATAACACCATAAATCTTAAACCTTAAATCTTAACACCACAAAACTTTGATTAAGCTTTACTCATTTGCTGCCGTACCTGAATGGAACTTTATCAATATTACTTCAACAGACAAATAAAATGGCGCTGTCGATTATTGTAACATTTCAGAATTTATCAACAAAATTTCAGCAGAGCTATAAAGGGACAAAATCAGGTAACTACCAATAACATTTTGCAGAGTTTATCAATATAACAGTAAACATAAAATGGTAAGCATACGATAAATTACTAATAGCATCTTAGTCTGCAAGCAAAATAATATTACAACTCCCAAAGCTCAAACTTCAGATCATAATTATATTATCTAAGTTTTTACCAGATTACAATTAGGAAACCATAACTACGTTATAGGGAGAGAATGTTCCTAAGAATATTTTGTGACGGTCTAATCTGCTCGTGTGCAGGTAATCATCGACAATCCCCTTGGAATGTGCATACCAAAAACCTGGAAAGATGACACGATTACCAAGATGATTTTATGAAATTTTCTGAGATGGATACAAAAAGATATCGATATTGATGGGGAAAAACAATTATGTACCTAAGCAATTCCAGCATTTTTAAAGAAATAGGAAAATAAACAAAAATGAAGGCAAAATCTTGCTTTGACTAATACCACCAATGCCGATACTATTTGGACGACTTGATTCATTCAGTAGATAAACTTGCATTTTTTTTTTTTCATTTCTTGTGTAACTTGGAGCATTACTTGCAATATCATGATGTCTAGATAGCCAGTAGATATGCTACTGAAGGTCTTTGCTTCTCAAAAAGGACACAGATAATCCCCTACAACTTATATAGGGAATAGAATATGGTTCATTTATTTAAGAAATCCAAAAGGGCATTCGTCCACATCTTGTTCAGAATTGTATAGTTGAATATGTTGTTGAAGATGCTTATGGGCTTTTCTCTATTAAGATGGTGAGCTTGTCATTACATTGACATCTGTATTTTAATGCGGACAGCCTACACACCCTTTGAGTTTGTTAGGCATCCCTTTGGGTAGTCAAGACATCAGTTTGGGTAATGCACCACTTAAAATAGTCAATGTACCTCAAGTAGTTTAGACACCCCCTCAAGTATACATATTGTTGGTGCAATCGTGTCATTAGAAGAGAGACTGTTGGTGTAGTCATACTCTCATTACAAATAGTTGATAAATAATTTTGATGTTGGCAAAAGACCTCACTGATGTTTAAACTATGTTATTCTAAAAACTATTAACTATGTAGATGGAGGATCTTGACAAGAATTACAGGGTGCAGGTTGAGAAGAACAAATGAGTCAAAGTGATTAGAAACTTGACAGAAAAAAAAATCCAACGGTGCTTTGTAGACGTGGAAGAAGTCCAACTAGTAGAAATCTAAGAGATCCTTAGCAAATGAAGTCTAGTGAACTCCAAGTTTGTGGAGTAAAAAGCTCATAATTCAACAAGTGTCGAGGAAGATCCTCGTGCCTATAAAGATGTTAGTTTGATGGCTCAAAAACCCAAATCAAGCAGGACATGAAGGTTGGTCAAGATTAGGAAGCTTGGTATGCTAGAGTGAAGGCTTATCAAGAAGAACTCAAGGAAGAAGCATCATTGGCATGAAAGTCGAAAATGAGTGATGACAAGTGAATACCATTTTAGGTACATATTTTCTACTTAGGCGTATACTAGACTAGAGAAAAGGTGTTTTAGGCCAAAGTCGATGAATAAACTCAAAGCAGAGCAGATTCAGTTAACTGAAGGTTTTATTAGTCGATTGAATAGCTGATTCGATTCAGTAGTTGATTGTTGGTCAACTGTATGTCAATAGAAATATTTTCTTCTTGCTTGAGTAGACTAAACTTTAATTCAATCAACCGAAATAGCCTAAGTTGAATACCTCATTGCCATTTTTGTGTCTCAATTGAGTCAACAGATTAGGATAAGATTCATGGCTATCAAATTTGAGTCAACTAAGATGACTAAAGTCGGTTGGAACTGCATTAATAGTGAAAAGGTCATGTGGTTATCTAGTTGAATCAATTGACTAGAGATTAACTTGAATAGAGATAGTCATTATGAGAAATGGTCACAAGGTTATTTAGGTGAGTTGATTGAAAATTGATCAAGTCAGTTGAAGATAGTCATCGAGATAGAAAATTGAAGAATTATTTATTTGAGTCAATTAAGAGAGACTAAAGTTGATAGATAGAGGGTTGAGTTAATTGATGAACAGTAAAAGTCGACTAAAGTCTTAGCCGTTGGATGAAAAGCCTAGTAATTATCCATTTGAGCCCACTAATGAAGATTGAGTTGATTGAATGGATTTTAAGTTGACTAAATAATCATTGCAGATAAGGTTCTAAAATTTGTATTTCAATTAATTGATACAAAAATTTGACTTATAAAGTGACTATAAACAACAATCAACACACAACTCTCATCTTGTGTTTTCGTTGTTCTTAGTATTCAAAAGTGCTTGTGACGACCTTCAAGAGAATAATCTTCTAAAATAGTTTATTTGGCTTATTTTGTTTGTATTTCTCTTTCGCCTTTCATTTCCTATCTTTCTATAAAAGAGAAGAGAACATTTCTGTACAAGATTTCTCCTCCTAAAAGGAGAAATTATTTCATGTAGTCAGGGGTTGCTCACCTTAACAGTCAAAGGAGGTGGAGTACACCACAGAGTAGGAGTTGGGGGATTTGAACCACCTTAAAATATTATGTTCACATCGACTATCTTGCTTTACTTTTCCATTGTATAATTTGATTGGTAACATTTGATTCAGCCTTGCATTTGTACAAGATTAAAAAGAACAAAATTTAAAATCTCACGTCTATTTACTCTTTGCCTAAACTATCAAAACCATGATCAATCTGATCTCAAAGGCATGACTGCACCAAACCCATTTAAAGCCAGCAAATTACCAATTAAAGCCAACAGATTATATACATTGTACAACTTTGTCAACTACAATAACAACAACCAAACTTTATCCCACTAGGTGGGATCAGTTATATAGATCATTCTACGCCATTAGACTCTATCCCCTATTATACGATCATTTATATTTAAATAAATTTTATCTTATTTTATTATTGTTAACCAATTCTTTTTTGATCTCTTTTTCATTTGATGTGCACATTTATCATAATTTCACATCATTTAACTGGAGCATTTATTGATCGTCTAAGTACATGTCTGTATCATCTTAAACGTCTCCCGGAATTTTCTCTCAATAGGTGCAACCGCGACTTTCTTTCTAATATTTTCATTTCTTATCTTATTCATTTTTGTATGTCCGCACATCCACCTTAACATCCTCATCTCTGCAACTTTCATCTTCTGTTCATGTGTTTGAGTCATAGTCCAATATTCAACTCCATATAACATAGCGGATCTAATCGTTGTTTTGTAAAACTTTCTTTTAAATTTTAAAGGTACTTTACGATTACATGAACACTTAACGCTCTCCATTTCAACCATCTCGCTTGTATTCTATATAAGACGTCTTTCTCAATCCTTCCATCATTTTTTTTCAAAAATAATCCTACATACTTAAAACTCTCAATTACAAACAATTCATCATCTCCTATTTTTAACAATTATCCAATTACGCTTAATATTATTAAACATAAATTTCATATATTTTGTCTTTATTAAATCTAAAACATTTCACTTCTAGTGTTTCCCACCAAGATTCGAGTTTAGCATTTACTTCTTCATGTATTTCATTTATCAAATAATATCATTTGCAAACAACATGCATCGCAATACCGTATCTTGAATGTGTCTAGTGAGTTCGTCCATAATTAGTGTAAAAAGATAGAGACTTAGCGTGATCCTTGATGTAACTCTATCTTTATAGGAAACACTTCGATTAATCTGTCTGAAGTCTTCACTCTTATCATATATATCCTTAATTAGTTTAATATATGTTATACTAACACTTCTCTTTTCTAAAATTCTTTATATAATTTCTCTTCGGACTCTATCATAAACTTTTTTTTTAGATCGACGAATACCATATATAAATCTTACTTCTATTCTTGATATTTTTCAATTAGTTGTCTGAGAAGGTATATAGGTTCTATTATCGACCTTTCAGGCATAAATCTAAATCATTTTCAATTACTGTGATCTCCTTCATTAGTCTTTTTCTATTACACTTTCCTAAAGTTTTATTATGGTATGACTTATTAGTTTAATACCCCTATAGTTTGCACAATTTTATACATCTCATTTATTCTTATATAAGGAAGCTACAGTACTTACCCTTCACTGATCGGGCATTTTTTTTATTTTTAATATCAAGTTGAATAACTTTGTAAGTCATTCAATATTTTATTTTCCTAGACACGTCCATACTTCTATCAGAATACTATTTGATCCGATTGCTTTTCAATTTTGTATCTTATTTAAAACTTGTTCTACTTTTGAAATTTAAATTCTACGATAAAATTTTAAATTTCTATACTCATTTAACCTACTTAAATTATTTAAGTTAAAGTTAAGTTGGTCGCCTAAATCTTCACTAAAAAGTTAATGAAAATATCTCTTCCATCGCTCTTTTATTTTCTCATTGTTTACAAGTACTCTATTACATTCATCTTTAATATATCTTATTTGAATAAGATCTCTTGTCTTCCTCTCTCTTGTTTTAGCTATTCTATAAATGTCTCTTTCCCTTTCTTTTATATCCAATTTTCAATATAAGTGTTCAAAAGTTTCATTCTTAACTTCATTCACTACTTTCTTGGCCTCTTTCTTGACTACTGTATTTTTTTTAGATTTTTCTCATTCTTACAAGTATATAATACCTTATAGGTTATTCGTTTTTCCTTCACTTTCTCCTCTTGTATTTTCTCATTCTACCACCAAAATTCTTAATTTGGTGGTGCATGTCTTTTGACTCACTGAATACATTCTTGATTACTATTTTTAACTTTGATATCATCTTATCACATGTCGTATTTAAATTACCGTATATTTCTCCTAATACTTGTACTCTTACCCTCTCCTTAAATATGTTTTGTTTCTCATTCTTTAACTTTCACTACTTAATTTTAAGAGTCGTGCATATTTTCCTTCTATTGATATTATCTTGAGGCATATATCCAACACTATTAATATACGTTAGATAGTTATATTTTCTTCAGGGATGACCTTGTAATTTTTATAAATCTTTCTATCCTTCTTCCTAACCATAAGAAAGTCAATTTGCAATTTATTATTCTCGCTTTTGAACGTAATCAAGTGTTCTTCTTTCTTAAAAAACGTATTAGCTAGTATAAAGTCATATGCTATCGCAAAATCCAATATAGTTTTCTCTTTTTCATTTCTTATTCTAAACCCATAACTCCATGCACCTTATCATAGTCCTCATTTGTCCTTCTTACATACTCATTTAGATCTCCTATTAAAATCATTTCAGTTGGTGGAATATTTTGTAATACTTCATCTAGGTCGTCTCAAAATCTAAATTTGGTGTGTTCATTTAACCTTACTTGAAGTGCATATATGTTAATTACATTAATAGTTTTTTTCGCCACCACTTAAGAGTTATAATCCTATATCTCTTTCTAACTACTATTACTACTTCATTCTTTAGCGAAATTATCAACAACAATACCTACTTCATTTTTTATTTTACTCATTCCTATGTACATCTTAAAATCTGAATTCTCTATCATTTTTGCTTTCTCTCCTACCTATTTTGTCTCTTGTATACATAAAATATTAATTCTTTTTTCCTAATCATCGTATCTACTACCTACATTGTTTTACTCATGAGTATTCCTAGATTTTATATTCCAAATCTTAGACAATTAGATTTCTTGTAATATTTATTCTTGCCCAACTTATGGTGTGAAAATTCTTGCATATTTAACACTACACTCAAGTTCTCATAGAGATGTATCGGTCCTTGCCAAAATGTTACAGTCGTACCCCTTGCAACGCGTTCCTTATGAGGAACATCCAAGCATTAACATTATAATTTGATGAATTTATTCATTGAACATTGTCTGAAAGTACACACTAGCTGGCAAGCCCTTTTCCATCCGGGCTTGGGACCGACTTTGGCTGGTTTATACAACTTTGTCAACTATCTTTTATTATTGTTTTTACTATCTGTAGGTTTTCTAAAATTCTCTATATAATTTTCCTGAAAACTCTATTATAAATTCTTTCAAGTCAATGAATACCATATATAAATCTTGTTTCTTTTTCGAATACTTTTTAAACATGT
This sequence comes from Curcuma longa, assembly GCF_044706935.1. Taxonomy (NCBI): domain Eukaryota; kingdom Viridiplantae; phylum Streptophyta; class Magnoliopsida; order Zingiberales; family Zingiberaceae; genus Curcuma; species Curcuma longa. The sequence goes on from NW_027431538.1 coordinate 35,106, forward strand.
GACAAGATGCATAGCTTCTATTGCCAACATTTAAAGCATGAATCCAAATTGATTTCAGTAATCTCAGTCTTCTTAATTTTTTTTATCACTCTTTTTCAAAGTTTCATGGTATAATCCATTAGCTTAATGTCACTATAATTTACACAATTTGTATGTTTCCTTACTTTTATATAAGAGAACTAGAATACTTACCCTCTACTGATAAGGCGTTTTATTCATTTTCAATATCAAATTGAATAACTTCGCTACACATTCAATACCTTGCTTCCCTAACCACTTTCATACCTTTATTGGAATATTATCTGATTCAATTGCTTTTACATTTTGCATCCCATTAAACGTATGTTCTACTTTTAAAATTTGAATTATCCGATAAAAATTTAAATTTCTCCTCTAACCAACTTAAGTTTCCTAAGCTAAGTTAGTATCTAAACCTTGATCTAAAAGTTGATGAAAGTTCCTCTTCCATAACTTCTTTATTTTATTATCCTTCATTAATACCGTATTAAATTTATTTTTAATGCATCTTCTTTGTGTAAGATCTCTTATTTTTCACTCTCATTTTAGCTATTTTATAGATATCTCTTTTCTCTTCTTTTATATTAAGTTGTCGATACAAGCACTCGAAAGCTTCATTCTTGATTTTACTCATTGTTTTCTCAGTCTCTTTCTTAGTTATTGCATACTTTTTAAAGTTTTCTATATTATTACAAGTGAAAAATAACTTATAGGTAGTTCATTTTTTACTTTCTCCTCTACTTCCATATTCCACCACCAAGATGCTTTATCTAAAAGTGTCATCCTCTTGACTCACTGAATATGCTCTTGGCCATTATTTTCAAATTTAATATTTTATCCCATATTGTAGCCAAGTTATCATGTATTTCTCCTAATACTTATGTTTCTACTATCTTCTTAAAGATACTTTATTTCTCATCCTTTAACTTCCACCATTTGATTTTAGGAATTATGTATATTTTCTACTGATAGTATGCTTGAGGCGCATATCTAATATCACTAACCTATGTTAGATGGTTAAATTTTCTCCAAGGATGAATTTGAAATCTTTATAAAAAAATTTCTCTTCTTAATCATAAAAAAATCAATTTGTGACTTATTATTCTCATTTTTAAACGTAACTAGATGTTTTTCTCTCTTCTTAAAAAAATGCATTAACTATTATAAGTTCATATGTTATTGTGAAATCTAATATATTTTTTCTTTTTTATTTTCTTATTTCAAAATCATAGCCTCCATGCACCTTATCATATTCTTCATTTTTTACTCCTATATGCTCATTTAAATCTTTAATTAGAATCATCTCATTTGTTGAAATTTTTTATACTACCTCATTTAGGTCTTTTCAAAATTTATATTTCGTGTCTTCATCTAATCCTATTTGAATGCATAAATACTAATTACATTAACAATTTCATTTGCTACTACTATCTAAAGAGTTAAAATACTATCTCCCTTCCTAACTACTACTACTTCGTCCTAACGAACTATCTATAACAATAACTACTCTATTTCTTGTTTAAATCTTTCTTGTATACCAAAACTCAAAACTTGAGTTCTCTATCATTTTTGTCTTCTCCCCCACCTATTTTTTCTCTTGTAAGTACAAAATATTAATTTTTTTTTGTCATCAATCTATTACGTACCTCCATTGCTTTGTAGTGAGCATTCATACATTTCATGTTCTAAATCCAAGCCAATTGGCATTCTTATAATATTTGTTCTTATCCAACCTAGGGTATGAGAAGGGAGCCTTGGCGCAACGGTAAGGTTGCTGCCATGTGACCTAGAGGTCACGGGTTCAAATCCTGGAAACAGCCTCTTGCCAAAGGCAAGGTAAGGCTGCGTACAATGGATCCTTTCTCCGGACCCCGCATGGCGGGAGCTTCGTGCACCGGGCTGCCCTTTTTTATCCAACCTAGGGTATGAGAACTCTTACATATTTAATATTGCACTCAAATTCTTTTGGAAAAGTAATAGTCCTTCTCGAGACGTTATAGTTTAACATTGCAACATGTTTCTTTCGAATATTAGTATAATAGTTTAATGGATCCATACATAACATTTGCCTATGTTTGACACTGGTTGACAATCTAATGCAATCCTCCTCCTTTATCCAGATTGGGACTGGTCTGGCAAGATTTATTCATCATAAGCAAAGTTCTCATATGACATTCCAAATATTGGTCTTAAATTTGTCTATTCTAGCTCAATTTAGGTCCATTCGTTTTCCGCATCTTAGAGATCATGTGATTTCAGTCCCATTTGAACCAACATTGGTATATCCTCTAGTTAGCACTCGTGTTTGCTCTCTAGATTATGCTCATACACAAGCTTATTACCTCCTCCCAATCAAGCCAGTCCAAACCAATGAATCGTATAGTTTTTTCCATTTGAACAATTTTAGATATTAATCTCTAGTTCATTTGAAAATTTTATGAGGGTCTATTCGCAAAATAGCTTGTCCATATCCTTATTCCATCACTTAATTATGAGAACTAATTTCCAACAGAATAAGATGAGGGCCAGAGAACTTGAAGTTTCTCTCAAAGATAGCTCTCAATCTGAACCAGATGTACAATACTTTTTCACTAAATTATCATAAAATGGTAGTATTCTGATTCCTCAATCTGTTCATAGATAGAAAGAACGTTTTCCTTATGTACACACCAGTTCAGAATTATATGGATATGACATGTCTTTTCCTGTTTTAAGAATGAAGCATGTTGCAATCAAGAGCTCATCGGTGACTAAAGTGAAAATGTGGCTGAGGCAATCAACAATCATGGAAGACACTAAATATTCATAATAGCTATTTTGCGCTAATCTAAATTACACAATATATCATTTCAAATACCTAGTACTTCAAGAGGAATATCATGTGGACTCAAACCCTTGTTTTCCCATCTGTTGCACATCATCTGGAGAAAGTATTTTGATACACCAGACATTATTCACAAATGATCTGCATATTAAAGCCACAAGAAGGTATTTAAGCAATAAAACATTAAGAGCGTAAATTAAAACTTATGGTGGACAAATTTAGTTATTAGAAATACAGTGTTGATCTCCCACATTTGCTGTTAACATGTGTTTTTCCTCCATAATATCATTTCAGGCATTGGCTATAGAAATAATTCCACGTATACCATGACAATCACTTCACGTTATGAATATTCCATTAAGTACAGCTAGAGATCACAGGATAAGCAGCAAAGGTAGATAGAAAGCAAGCACATTATCAAATCTTTGAAGTGGTCGATGAATATTTTCTAGGAGACCCTCAACATAACATGCAAATTCCATTGATAAATCAACAAGCTCAGCCATATACTAAATGAAACAAAAAGTAAGTCAATGATAAATGCAATAACTACTTTTGTTTTTGTTTTGAGAACTAAAGGTGCTTGGAATGAATTCTTACTCCCAGGGGTCGTCTCCAAGGAGAAGCACATCATTCTCCCTGTCAACAAATACAAGCTGCCAGCCTGATCTATGAGGATCTTCAAATAAACCCTCAATGCCAAACATATGACCCAGTTCCATACGTAGTTCATCATAGTTACTGAACCGGGATATGTCCAATGATCTCCCAACTGAGCCTGACTTGCAGACCTACATGAAGAACAATGTTAGAGACAAACTTAATGAAATAGTACAGTCACCAGGATTGTCATTCTGACCTTAACAAATGTTTGGGACTGTGGACCAATCTCTCCTGAATTTTGAAGTAATTTGGAAGATCCATTCAAATACCCATAAAGAGAGTTTTGAATACTTGAAGCCACGTATGCAGTGTTAGATGAATCACTAACAGTTGCATTCATAGTTAAGTTAGGAGCTGCAATGGAGAGAAGAGAGGAAGGATCCTTGCAAACCCCAAATAAGGGATGGCTCTGGGGAGTAGGGGAACCCTGAATACAATTGGGATCATCTTTTTCCATAAATGAAGGAAGCAGGAGTCCAGTGTCAAAAGGAGTCACCTGAGGCATAGTTCCTTTTGATTCCAATTGCTGCTGACTAATGGAATGACCAAGTTGGGAAGAGTTCCACATATTGGATTTTGCTTCAGGGTAAGATCCTAGGATACCCGGGACAGAACTTGATGGAGCATTGGATGACAAAGCTAAGTTTGAATTAGGAAAAGCTGATCTTTCATAAATTTGAGATGGCAAACTTGACTGTTGCTGTACATGATTCGTACACATTTGAAATGTTTCTGCACAGGCATGTGCTTGTTGAGCCTGATGCTTTGGCTGTTCATTGGGTAATTTCTGAGCATGCTGGTGTGGTGCAGAATTTGGTTGGTTCTCCAATAAGCATTGTGTGTGTGAGCTGAAGCATTGCTGTTGCAGAGCCAGCTGAAAATCTTGAATTGGCAGCAAATGGCTAGATGAGGGTGGTTGTTGAATAAACTGAAATGGTTGTTGATTTTCTATCAATTGTTGCTTCAGAACATTGGCCCCTTGTATGCTCTCCAAAGCAGTAGCAGTCATAGCTTGGTACTGATTGATGTTGCTCCCTAATAACAAAGAGTCATTCCTCTGTTGCATCCATGAGCCCACACCAAGTGATTGGGGGCTGGAGGACTGAAAGCCTTGATTTCCAGCCCCAATCAGTGCCCACCTAAGAGCATTTAGCTCATCCTCCTTGGTATCTGAAATTTAAGAAAAGATGCACATTAAGATTAGAACATATCAAAATTATATGATCCATTTTTTATGCATTCAATTAATTTATTAATGGTACAATCTCCTATTTTACATGATTCATGGCTAAAACCTCAGCCTGGTCTCGTTGATGATAGCCATATATGTTAATTCTAAAAGATTAGTGCAGGATGATAACATGTCATGTCACGCTCCGGGGGTGTCATTCCCACACATCGGGAGGTACCCCACTCGGTGACAATATATACTTAACATACCAAGTTATAATTTGGCTGCAACATAGTTCAACATCCTCGGTATTAATGGAGGTTACATACACTAGTGGAGTAGGTGAATTTACCATTAGGAAAGGGAACTCCATGATTCAAGGGACGCTTGAACCTGAGCGGAAACAGAGACGGATACATGGGGAAGGTTGTCAAAGGTTCAATTTCCCACATCGATACCCTTGGGTGCCTCTCACCTGCTGTAGATTCATCCCATCCAACCTGCAATTACTAGAATGGTATATCAGTTCAACAGCCAGAGAACAAAACAAAAATAATACACTCTTTAATAAATATCTTAGAATGATCAATGTTGGTTCCTCCATTTTGATCAGCAATAATCATGATGTTGTTTTAATGTTCAACACATTTAAATTAGTAATTGTGATTTAACAAAGTGTGCATCAAGCATATAGAGATTGGTAAAGTACACATGGTGCGTGGTGACTCGACTAAGGTGAGTCAATTTGATATGATTGCAAGATTATTGGCATGATGGCTCAAAGGTCCGTAACGAGGTGAACTCAAAGTCAAGGCGAAAGATTGCACAGAAAAAATTTGGAAAACTTGGTGCATTCGAAAACTGTAGGCCTGGTGAGGTGAACTATAGGATAATGAGCATGGAGTTAGTTGAAGATCCGAAAAATATGTGAATTGTGAGACATTAAGAGTGCTTCAGGCTTTACACTTTTGGGATGTGCCTAATGGCTATAGAAACTCTTAACCAAGGAGCAATATGTTCCAGGTTGTAGTGAGCGATTGAGTTTAATTTCAAGTGTTGCCTACAAAGCAAGTAAAGTTGAGCAAGTAAAGTTGAGCAAGTAAAGTTGGAATATCTGATATTTAGTCAGTACTAGAGGTACTCCTTACTCAACTATAGTGTTCGATCGACTTAGGAATCAATTGAAAAATCTTTGTTTTGATAACAGAAGAATGCTAATGTTCGGATTCCAAGTAGATCCAATTGAGTTAAAGGGCATCTCCAATCAACTAGAGTGGTCAATCGACTCATGCATCGACTGTAAGCTTTTTGTTAGAACAAAAAGCTTCTGTTTAGTTTCAACTGACTTGAATAATGGAATTGGTCAAATGGATGAACTAGAAATCACCTAGAAAAGTTTTCTAGTTAACTGCCTAAGTGTTAAGTATTGGCTATGTAATGGATACTTTTGTATGGTCAATCAATTAAGAATGTTTTGTTTCAGACTGGAGGTGTGCATAAAATAATTGTTTGAGCCTTTCTATATACAATTTGAGGGTTGGTTGGCATATATAAAAAGGTGCTAGATATATATTTTTACTCTGTTCTAAAGTGCACCAATCAATTTCAAAAAGTTAGGAATCATCAAGGCTTCACATCTTTAAAAGGTCTCATGCTTCAAAACTATTCTTACTTTCTCCATTGTGCTTATCTATATTCACACTAAAGTCGGTTTTCTCTTTGTACCTCCAGTTTTATTTTATGTCAAGAGAAGAAATCATTTACAAGGTTTTCTCTAACCCTGAAAGAGATTTTAGAGTGATTCACCTAAAAAATCAGTAGATCGTGATATAAGTGCACAACTCTAAACCAAATAATATTCTTGGTTAGTGTTGTGTTTATTTTCATTTTACTTGTATTATTAACACAAACAATCAAACAAAACTGCATGTTTGACTCGTTCTTGCATCACAAGAAAAAATTTAGGTCACCAACTATTTACCCTCCATCCAGTCGACCATTCGATCCTACACAACTAATAACATTTTAGAAAAGGAAGTCTTATAACATTTTTTATAGCAAATATGGAAGTTTTTTTTAGAGAAGTGTGTTAAAGAATCCTATTGCAAAATTAGTATTTTAACAGATATTAACACTCTTATGAAGTGTGCAATGTTTGTAATCCTCTCAAGTCTCAACAAAGTAGCAAAAAGGGTATTAGATATACAAAACAATCATGGTTTTTCCTATGGTTGATGACAAATCACAATTTGGGGAGCAAATTGTAGAGAATATTGTTACAGTTAAATACATTATATTTTTTTTATATCATTCACTATAAAATTTATGGATAGAGAACCACACATAAGTAATGTCGTCAATTTGGGTTAGACCCATTAGGTTGGCCCGCCCCGTCAAACAATTTAAACAAGTTGGATTGAAATTTTATCAATCTATTTTAAAACGGCTCCACCAGCCTAAGCCCACGATCCGTGCGGGTCGGCCCGCGGTGGGCTTGGATTGGTCCACGGGTCGAGAAAAAAATTTCTTTCAAAATTTAAAACTAAAATGAAAAACTCAATGGGCTTATGGGCTTGGGTTGACCCGCTGGTTGAGACCAAAAAACAATTCTTCCAAAATTTAAAAATAAAGTGAAAAACTCAATGGACTTGTGTATTTGACCCACCTAATTCGTAATCCAAACTAAAAAAATTTAACATTTTCTATATTATTTTTTATTTTTTTACGGGCTCGTGGGCTGGCCCGTCTAACCCGCAACCCGTATTGAGTTAGGATTTCCCAATCTGTCAAGATGGTGGGTCGGCCCGCCCCACCCCACCCCACTATATGATAAATTTTTGATGAGTCGGCTCATTTCATCTTGAGTTGGCTCGTTTAACAGCACTACACATAAGCTATATCTAATACACCATTCATATAGCAAATGAAAAGTCCACATTGAAATTCTAAGCAAGTTATGAACTTGCATTGACATCATTTTCAAAAGAAGAAAGTCATAATTGCCTAACAATATTCTTTTAGCAAGCAAAATTTTAATTTTTCCTTCTATCTTCCATATAGTATATTCTTCTTTAACAATTTTATACTACTGACATACTTTATGAATTCTATTGTTATGTGTTGTTACTTGCAAGGTTTAAAATATCGAGCCGTGCCGGAGTTTCGGTCCCGAGACCGGAACGATACAGTTTCGGTACCGTATCGTACCGTGCCGGTATAGTTTCGGTATTTTTAAAATATAAAATGTATTAATTAAAATTAAAAATTTAATATAAATATTTAAAAATAAAAAATAAATTTTTTGATAATTTTATAGGATTTAATAAAGCCTATTTAAATTACCCCACATTATAATTTTGAACTATAGCTAGGAATTGATTATCAAAATCCAATTAATACCTAAGTTAAAAAAAAAAAAAAAAAAAAAAAAAAAGATCGCGACGCGCGGCGGCTGCGCGGAGTGTCGCGGGGCTCCGTCGGCGTCGCCGGCCCCGGGCGGCGCCTCCGGCGGCGTCGCCGGCCCCGGGCGGAGCCTCCGGCGGCGTCGCCGGCCCCGGGCGGAGCCTCCGGCGGCGTCGCCGGCCCCAATTTTTCCCCGACCTCGGCACGCGCAGGCGAGATCGCGAGATCGCAACCCCGCCGCCGCGCCGGAGGTGTCGCGCGACCCCTCCGGCGAGGCCGACGGGGTCGCGCGACGAGCCGGAGGCCGCCGGAGTCGCGATGGCGGGTGCCGGGCCGTGCCGGTGCCGGTCGGCGGGCGGAACGAAAAATTTCGCCCGTTTCGACCGGCTCGGCACGAGATTTTAAACCCTGGTTACTTGTTACAATCTAGCTATCGTTAATTACATGCTCTAAGTAATGTGAATGTAATTATTGAACAAACACCTGCTTCAGCAAAGGAAATCATGTCAACATAGAATGAATTCAAGATCAAGGTTTAAAATCTCGACCTGTGCCGAGGTTTTGGTCCCGGACCGAAACGATATAGTTTCGATATCGTATCGTGCTGTGTCAATATAATTTCGATATTTTTTAAATATAAAATATACTAACTAAAAATAAAAAATTTAATCTAAATATTTTTTTAAAAAATAATAATTATTATATATATATATATATATTAAATTAATAAGATAATATTATTGGATTTTAATTAAATTTATTTAAATTATCTCAATCATAATTGAGAGTTGATTAAAATTATTAATTTAATTAAACCTAAGTTCAACCTGCTACCCTTGTTCCGCACCCGCGCGACACCCCTGTTCCGCGCTCACGCGACACATCCCCGCTATCGCGCGATGTGTTTGGAGACATTGAGTGAGCCTGACAACGCCTTTGGAGGCGTCGCGCGAGCCTGACGACGTCTCCAGAAGCATCACACGATGGAGGGACGCCTCCACGAGACCTCGGATGCGCCAACACCAAAGGTGTGACTGTGTCGATTTCGGTCTGCTGATGGAACGAAATGTTTCAACTATATCGGACGAAACGGCTCACGATTTCATTCCATGATCAAGATAAATATAATAGTTCTATTTAGCATTTATGTTTATGGTGAGTTTGTTTTCCTATGGAAGAATACTTGGACTATTGAAATATATAAATTTTCAACTTAGTGGTGGGTTATAGTTTACTGGGTTTAAGGAAATTGGTTATGAACATATTTCATAAACAATTTCCTCGAGCATCTATAATAATATAATATCATGTGACTATATAGACCTATTCTCCAAGAGGAGGTCCACAAGCACAATGAAGATCCAATTAACACATCATTAATAAACATGAGGACAAGATGGTGAAGTGATAGCACACACATGATACATTCATAGACAAACTAGAGATGCAAGTTGAAGATAATGAACAAAAAAAATACTGATTCATTCTGCTTGTTCGCTGGCTAGAACATCATCATTAAGTACATAAGCATCCCTCAACCAAAGAGGATGCCTGTATAATTCCGAAATGTGGATCAATTTGAGAGTGATTGGACAATTTTCATATTGGAAGATCAACAATACGGCAGAAGGAAACGAGGGGAGTAGAGTTGAGGTAACACCAACTTTCTCCTCATTTCGTAGAAGAGAAATGGGGAGAGGTAAAGAAAGTCAGTGAGAATTGATTCTCTTTGGTCTGTCAAAATGTTTCTGCCGACCTGCGCAAATGAACTGCAGGTAGCAAATGCAACTATTCTAAAAAAACCAAATTTTAGTAATATCTTAAGTATTTCTTTTTAAGTTTTTGATAAATCATTTTAACAAAATAATGAATCAATGAAATAGTTAAAAAATATTTTATATATTTATTTCCGTTTGAGGGAACAGCACTACGAAATCACTCCATTCTTCTATCCCCTCTCTTTCCCTTTCAACATTTCTTTCTTCCCATTTTATGTTCCTTGTAGGAAAAAAATATGATTATTGTTGAAGGGTCCAACTCCACGTGAAAAAGGACTAGATTGAGTTTTGGGTATTTCTGTAGCTTGTAATTTACTAGTTTAGATAATGTGCTATGAAACCTCTATCCTATTGTCTATTGGAGTTAATCTAAATACATAAACATTGTTTTTTGACATTTATATAAAGAATGCTTGAAGTGATTAGAGGGCAAAACAAGAGATGACAAGACACTGATCAGGTGCATACCAAGTGTTGTTACATTACAATATTTGATCAGTATCTGGCTGTCCCACAGCTGTGGAATTGTCTCCCTTCACCCTTGAAAGTACTAGAGGAAAGGAGAAGACCTTGAAAGTAGAGTTGTAAATGCGCCAAATCAAGCCAAGCTTTGTGTTGTTCAAACTTGTTTGATAAGGTAACCGAGCCAAACCAAGCGAAGCTAAGCCTACAATGAACCAAGCCATTAAAACTGTTGTTTAAGCTTGACTTTCTTTCTTTTTTAAGAGCTTAGTTTGGTTGAAACTTAACTTGATTTATTTAAATGTTATCAAACTCTCAATTTAAGTTAATTTAATTGATTGAAACTTTTATATTTTAAAACTTACTTGATTGGTTAGTGAGCTTGATATTACAAGCATTTTTGTTTGTTTTAAGAATTTTTTTGTCTAGCTACAAGTTTGATAAAAACTTTATTGATGAAGATGGTTGTCAAACTTTGTTTGTGGACATTGTTCATGAACAGTTCACAATTTTTGTTCATAAACATTAACGAACTAAACACATGTATGTTTAAGCTTAATCATTTAGTTTCATAGACTTTGTGTATATTGAATGAACATAAATAAACTCTTATCATACTGAACAATAAGCTTTCTGACGAATGTTTAGTTCATTTATAGCCCTACTTGAAAGCACTAGAGGAAAGAAGAAGCCATGAGGTGCTCCATGGGATTGCTTGATTTATTATTCTTCCTACATCTAGGGCTATTAACAAATCAAGCATTTGTGAGCAAACTTCGTTAGGGTTGTAAACGAACTAAGTTTTGTATTGTTCAAGTTTGTTTGATAAGGTAACTGAGCCAACCCAAATAAAATATGAACTAAGTAGTTGAAACGGTTGTTCAAGCTCGACTTGATTTCTTTTGTATGAACTTGAACTTGGTTTGTTTGGATGTTATTGAGCTCTCAATTTGTGTTTATTTGATTGTTTCAAACTTTTACATTTTTAATTGAGCTCTTTGGTTGGTTAGTGAGCTTTTTTACATTTTAAAGATTTGAAAAGAGTTTTGTTAATGAAGATAGTTCACAAACTTTGTTCGTGGACATTGTTCAAGAACAATTCACAATCTTTGTTCATAAATATTAACAAACTAAACACACAAGCTTGTCCATTTAGTTTAATGAGTTGTTCATTTAATTGACATTGTGTATAATAATCGAGCATAAATAAGCTCTTACCAAATCGAACATTAAATTTTCTCACGAAGGTTTAATTGATTTACAATCCTACTTGAAAGCACTAGATGTAAGGAGAAGCCATGAGGTGCTCCATCGGATTGCTTGACTTAGTCTTCTTCCTACATCTAGGGCTATTAACAAATCAAACTTTTATGAGCAAACTTCATTAAGATTGTAAATAAATCAAGCGGAGCCAAACTTTATGTTGTTCAAGCTTCTTTGATAAAATGACCGAGCCAAACCAAACGGAGCCTAAAATAAACTGTTGTTGAAATGATTGTTTAAACTTGGTTTAGTTTCTTTTGTATGAGCTTGAGCTTGGTTTGTTTAGATGTCATCGAGTTTTCAATTCAAACTTGTTTTATTGTTTAAAATTTTTACATTTTAAAGCTTATTTAGTTGATTAGTTAGTTTGATATTACAAGCTTGTTTATTCGTTTTAAGAGTTTTTTTTACTTATTTGTATGTTTAATACAAGCTTTGTTAGTTAAGATGGTTCACAAACTTTGTTCATGGACATTATTTATGAATATTGTTCATGCACAATTCACAATTACTATTCATGAACATTAAAAAGTTGATATGTATTTAAGTTTGTTCATGTATATTGTTGGATTGTTCAAACTTGCTCATTTAATTGACCTTATGTGTATTAAATGAATATAAATGACCACTAAGCTTGCTCACTTCATTTATAGACCTAAATTTGGTGGTCGGCTTGGGAATGACTTTGTGTTCACTCAACATACACAAATCAATTAAATGAACTATCTTTAAACATTCATTAAACACATATATGTTCGACTCGTTGATATTCGTAAATGACGACAATGAAACCTTTACTCCACTAAGTGGGGTTGGTTATATACATCCTTCAACATCATTAAGCTTTATCCCATCATTTCTTCATCTATATTTAAATAAATTTTATTTTATTTTATTGTAGATAATTAGCCCTTCTTTGGTCTCCCTTTCCTTACATAATGAGGGTATTTCTCATAGTTCTCACATCAACTAATTAGGATATTTATTAGTCGTTTAAGTGCATGTCCATACCATCTCAAACGTGTTTATTAGAGTTTTCCCTCAAAAGACATCACTTCGACTTTTTTCTAATATTAATATTTCTTATCCTGTTCATTCTTATATATTCATCCTCATCTATGTGATTCTCATCTTCTACTCGTGTGCTCAATTTATAACCCAACATTCAACTTTATATAACATAGCAAATTAACCATCTTTTTGTAAAATTTTCTTTTAAATTTTAAAAGTACCTTACGATGACAAAGAACATCCGACGTCCATCCTACTCATATTTTTTATAAAAACATTTCTAACAACCTTCCATCCTTTTGCAAAAAAGGATCATAGATATTTAAAACTCTTGATTATACGTAATTTGTCGTCTCCTATCTTAACAATTGTCATACTGCTAAACATAAAATTCTATATGTTGTTTTTACTCTATTTAAACCCGACCACGGTTTAAAATCGAAGATTCAAAAAATCTCAATCCTTAACCTTCAAAGGTATTATAGTTCACGGTTTGAAATTATCGATTATAACTCAAATCACGGAGATTCAATATTATTATTTATATTTTATTTTTAAAAATATTTAAAAATTTATAAGTATGCAAAATCAAAAAAATTGGATTTATTTAAGTTCTCAACATATCCTAAGCCGGTTAAAAAAGGATGAGAGACGCATGTTAGGTTGTCAATCAACGTGAACTTTCAGACAATATTCAATGAATGGATCCATCAAACTATTATGCTAATGTTAGAATATTCACCATAAGAAACACATTAATGTCTTGGCAAAAATCACTACATCTTCATGAGAACTCAGATATAAGGTTAAATATGCAAGAGTTCTCACACCATAGTTTGGGTAAAAACAAATATTATAAGAAATCTAATTGTCTAAGATTGGAACATAGAATATAGGAACAATCACAGATAAGCAATGAAGATAGTAGATACGATAATTAAAAGAAAAATTAATATTTTGTGTACAAAAAATAAAATGTGTAGTAGAGAAGACAAAAATAATAAAGAATTTAAATTTTAAATTATGATATACAAGAATGAGTAAAACAAGAAATAGAGTAAGTATTATTGTCGATATTTCGCTAAAGGATGAAGTAGTAACAGTAGTTAGAAAGGTGATAGGATTATAACTCTCACGATAGTGATGCGAAAAAAACTATTAATGTAATTAACATATATGCATCTCAAGTAGGGTTAGATGAACATACAAAATCTAGATTTTGAGACGATCAAATTGAAGTGTTACAAAAATATTCCGCCAAACTAAAATAATTTTAATATGAACAAATCTAAATGGGCATGTAGGAGTGAACAATGCGAAATATGATAGGGTGCATGTGAGTTATGAGTTTGGGATAAGAAATAAAGAAGGACAGCCTATATTGAATTTTGCAATAGCATATGACTTTATACTAGCTAATACATTTTTTAAGAAAATGTAAGAATACTTGATCACGTTCAAAAGCGAGAATAATAAATTACAAATTGACTTTCTTATGGTTAAGAAAAATGATAGAAAGATTAGCACAAATTATAAGGTCATATTTAGAGAAAACTTAACTATCCAATATAGGTTAGTAGTGTTGGATATACACCTCAAATATAATATTAATATAAGAAAAATATACACGACTCCTAAAATTAAGTAGTGGAATTTAAAGGATGGAAAAATAAAACATATTTAAGGAAAGGGTAAAAGTACAAGTATTAAAAGAAATATACGGCAACTCGAATATAACATAAGATAAAATAGTATCAAAGATAAAAATAGTAACTAAGAGTGTACTTGGTGAGTCAAAGAACATGCACCACCAAGTCAAAAATCTTAGTGGTGGAATAAGAAAGTATAAGAGAAAGTGAAGGAAAAAATGAAAACCTATAAGGTATTATATACTTATAAGAACGAAAAAAACTTTAAAAAAATATATAGTAGTAAAGAAAAAGGCCAAGAAAGTAATGAATGAAGCTAAGAATGAAATTTTTGAACACTTATATAAAAAATTGGATAAAAAAAAGGGGTAAGAGAAATTTACAAAATAACTAAAGCGAGAAGAGGAAGATAAAAAATCTTATTCAAATAAGACATATGAAAGATAAATGCAATAGAGTACTAGCAAATGATAAGGAAATAAAAGAATGATGGAAGATATTTTCATCTAACTTTTTAATGATGATTTAGTTGATCAACTTAAGTAATTTAAATAGATCAAATGAGTATAAAAATTTAAATTTTTATCGTAGAATTCAAACTTCAAAAATATAATAAATTTTAAATGGGATGCAAAATGAAAAAACAATTGAATAAAATGATATTCCAATAAAAATATGGACGTGTCTTGAGAAATAAGGTATTAAATGCTTACAAAGTTATTTAATCTGATATTGAAAATTAAAAAAAATGTCCGATCAGTGAAAGGTAAGTACTCTAGTTTCCTTATATAAGAATAAAAGAGATATACAAAATTATG
This sequence comes from Curcuma longa, assembly GCF_044706935.1. NCBI lineage: Eukaryota > Viridiplantae > Streptophyta > Magnoliopsida > Zingiberales > Zingiberaceae > Curcuma > Curcuma longa. The sequence goes on from NW_027431538.1 coordinate 50,165, forward strand.
CAAACTATAAAGGTATAAAACTAATAAGTCATATCATAAAATTTTGAGAAAGAGTAATAAAAAAAACTAAAGGAGACCATGGTGATCGAAAATCAATTTAAATTTATGTTTGAAAAGTCGACAATAAAACCTATATATCTTCTCAAATAACTAATTGATAAGTATCGGAAACAAAAACAAGATATACATAAGGTATTTATCGACCTAGAAAAAACTTATAATCGAGTTTCAAGAAAAATTATATGAAGAATTTTAAAAAGAGAAATATTAGCATAATGTATATTTAACTAATTAAGAATATGTACGACAAGAATAAAGTCTTTAAGCAGATTAATAAAGATAGGGTTACATCAAGGATTAGGGCTAAGTCCTTATCTTTTTTACATTAATCATGAACGAACTCACTAGACACATCCAATATACAGTACCATGGTGCATGTTTACAGATGATATTATTTTAATAGATGAAACATGTGAAGGAGTAAATGTTAAACTTGAATCTTGACGGGAAAAGCAAAAAAGCCTGATTTAGTAGAATAAAGACAAATATATGAAATTTAAATTTAATAATATTAGATGTAATAAGATAATTGTTAAGATAATAAATAATGAGTTTGCTGAATTCTAGAGTTTTAAGTACTTAGGATTATTTTGTAAAAAAAAAGAAGAGATTGAGAAAGATATCT
>NW_027431539.1:0-1701 GCF_044706935.1 Curcuma longa
AGTTAAACATCACTTTATACGCGATCATGTTGCTAAGGGAGAAATTGTACTCGACTACGTCGAGTCGAAAGTCAAACTTAGCCGACATCTTTACTAAACCTTTACCTGAATCCGAGTTTAGCATACTTAGAAGAAAACTAGGTTTATGTTTAGTAGAGTAGGAAAAATGATTTTATTTTCAAAAATTCATATTTTTCAAATCTATTATTAGTACATTTCAAAATGGATTTTCAAAAACTTGGTATGTTTTTAAACGTTATTTCTTTTTACAAGTTTTCAAAAGTTAAGTAAATGGAGATTTTACCTTAGACTAGAAGTAAACCCCCTAGAAAGCATGTACATATAGATCTAGGTGGACATCTCACAAAGCACACTAGACACCTTGCTTGTGATTGTTAAAACTTAGAACGATGTGAGATGTATAAGAATCTAGTCTAAGCAAAGTAGATGCTGTAAGTCAATGCATCAAACCAGAAATCTTAGACAATAATTTCAAATTGATCAAGTTAAGTGTCCCAAAATAAAAAGACAATCTTTTAAGTTGGAATTAAACACTTATACTTGGCTAACTGGGTAAAGCTACTACTTTCTAGTAGATAGCTAAAACATAAGTTGGACACGCGCCCCAAAAGGAATATTTTTTTTGTCTAACTATATTTATTATTTATTAAGCTTGGACTCAACTCAATAGAACCCAATATTTTTTGATTATGTCAAAGGGGGAGAGAATTGAGGTTCAAGTTAGATTTTTTTCAAGTTGAATATTTTCAAGTTAAATTTGTAGATAAATTTTTCAGAAAAGCCTAAGTCACTTGAAAAAGGGGGAGTGAAGGATTCAGGGGGAAACACACATGCACGTTTCATACTTGTGTTATTTTTGGTGCATGTTGTATTTATCTTGGTTTATAAAATGTGATTTATAATTGGTGCATGTTGTATTTATCTTGGTTTATAAAATGTGATTTATAACTTAACTTGAAACCTTAAGTTGTCATAATCAAAAAGGGGGAGATTGTTAGTGCAGGAAGCACTAGCAGATCGAACCTGAGTTTTGATTATGGAACTAGGATCAAGTTAAGTATGTGGTTTGGCTAACCAGGTTGAATTGAGCTTGCAGAAAACATATTAAGTCCTAGTGCTGCTAGGCATGAAGTCTTGGCAGAGTCAAAGTGCACTAGGCAGAAGTCTGGACTTAGTCAGGAGGACCAAGTTGCAGAAGGCTGGACTTGGTCAGGAGGACCAAGTTGCAGTAGAAGAATGGACTGATCAGGAGGATCAGTTGCATTACAAGTCCTGGGGGGCAACGACAGAGCCGAGCACAAGTCCAACCGGTCAGGAGGACTCGGTTGGCATCAGGTAAATTCTCTTGAGGGAGTGGGTGAGGACGCGTTCCTACGAGGAACAGTAGGCGTCGTAGGAACGCGTTGCAGAAGGACTTGTGCTCGACTCTGTCGTTGCCCCCCAGGACTTGTAATGCAACTGATCCTTCTGATCAGTCCATTCTTCTACTGCAACTTGGTCCTCCTGACCAAGTCCAGCCTTCTTCAACTTGGTCCTCCTGACCAAGTCCAGACTTCTGCCTAGTGCACTTTGACTCTGCCAAGACTTCATGCCTAGCAGCACTAGGACTTAACCTATTTTCTGCAAGCTCAATTCAACCTGGTTAGCCAAACCACATACTTAACTTGATCCTAGTTCTAT
>NW_027431540.1:0-59295 GCF_044706935.1 Curcuma longa
TAGATAGTAGCATGTATGAATGAATGTACTAAATTGTAACGTCCGTCAAGGCTCTGGTAAGGGCGGGCGTTACATCTGTAGACAAAAGAGGTCCACTATATGGATTAAACAGGATCTAGTATAACATAAAGATTGTAGAAGCATATTTATTTGTTCACTTAGGAAGCATGTCTGTTAAATAGTGCTCGTGTTCAGAGAAAACATATAAAGGGTTGGTTTTAGTGATCATTGTATTATAAATTTTAGCATTGACGTTATCCCGCTTGATTTTATATTTCACTTTCTCTTTCTTTCAAGCTACTGATAGAATATCCAATTATGATCTTTGAAAGAGTTGATGGGGTTGTTGGAGTTCTGATGGATTCTAGTTGAGTTCTTGAATTTTAATTACTGTTCTATTAGGTCTTTGGATAGGTTAGGGTTAATGAGATTAATCATGTTCTATGGTGTGGATTGGATGAAAAAAATGAATGGGAATATCTAGGAACAGACGTGATGCGTACAGGACATTAACTTACTACCAGATTTCTGGACAGAAATTTCCTTCCGACACAAACTACTTTCGGAAGGCGGGTATCTTGATTTATCTCTTTGATATGTCGTTTTGATATGTATGATTTTACTATAGCTAGTAGTAATTTTTATGCTTTTATATCTACCTAGGTATGTTACTGGTTGGTACATGTTTTATGCCATTTTTATCTGATACCTGTTTAGGATCCATTTCATCATAATATATATATGTAGTGATATAGGTGTTTGTCTTACTGGGCATAGATTGGTAGGTGTTGCACGCATTAGTGTCATGCACCATCCTTGCATGATTGCATACTAGCGATCATCGGCTCCTTTGTAGTCTGAGCCCGTCGCTAGTTACATGATCTGCACACACTGCCACTCACGGGTTAGTGGTACATCAGGAGGGTGTGTGTAGTTGCTCTGTCAGGGCTCCGCTCGACCGCTCAGGGGTAGTGGTGTCGTAGTGTGGTAGCATTACAGGGATCCCTCCTTCGTACTATGAGACGAGGAGATGAGAGCGTTGCTCCCCCATGTGACTTGGGGTAGGAGGATAGGTGTACTCCGCCAGCATCCTGTCCACTCGGTCACTCAGGAGCAGTGACGGCAGAGTGCACAGTTGTCATAGCCCTACCCACTCGACCTCACCATTGTCGGTGATGGTGGCTGACTGGCGTCAGGGGTGACCATGTCATTGCATCATGTATATACGACATGGATTGCATTTATTATTGCTTGCTGTATTTATTTTCTGCATATGTTTGACATGCACATACAGGAGGCCTTATGCATTTGGTTTGGCGACCTTGCATCTGTTGCAGGGTTCGTGTCGTTGTGTTAGTATAGATGATTCTGGTATGTACAGTTTTTCTGTATTTTCATTGTGTATTTCTTACTGTACAGGCATGGTTATTACTACTAGATAGCTTATTGTACATATCTGTTAGATATCCGCTGAGTTCCTTGAACTCATCCCGTTGGTTTTCATTCTTTTCAGGTTGACGTCTGTCTGGAGAGCCGTGCTGCTAGTCCCTCGTCGAGTTGACCTTGACCATTTTGGTTTTGCTATGTTTTTCAGTATTTGTGTCAGAACTTGTTCTATGTCGTATGGATTTTCTTAGACATGTTCGGTTTTAGTGTGCACGTTATATTTACTGGTTGTGGACCTTATTCACATTGTTTAGTACTTGTTACATATTTTTGACATGTGTGGATTGTGGTCGTGTAGGCCTTATTGTGGCCATGTAGGCCTTATGATATTTGTATTCAGGGAAAGTAAATTGTTACAGGGGAGATGCTGCCGAAATTTTTTGGACAGCCGTCTCCCGGGGCGTGACAATATCTGTTCTTACAATCAATTCGAAGCATAATTAGCTTTAAACCCTCCTCGGAATTGGCCTTTATAAGCTCCTGTTTGAGTCTAGGCGATGCTTATTAGTTAGAATATGACTGTCCTCTTGTAGCTTTTCACCCTATCTCTCATTATTCGCTTAGTGCATGCCTAGTTGTCTATCTTGACATTACTAGGACTTTACTTGCCTAGAGACTCCTCATCTTTTGAACTTCTCTCATACTTAGTTTATTTATTTGCATTTTAATTGTACCGAGTTTCTGAAGTTGTGATCTTTGTACTTCGTTACACTTGCTGCTATAAGGGGCAAGTGCTTTAGTGGATTTACTCGCAGTAAACGGTCAAGGACCGTGGGCCTTGGAGTAACAGCCTTGGGTTGTGAATCAAGTAAATAAAAAGTGTTATTTACTCTTTTTATTTCTGCTTTTCATTTCAACTGCTTCCGCAAATATTCCGTTAAATCGCTTCCGCACGTACTTCAAACTCCGATCTTATTAAAAATCGAAAAGCGTTAAACATGCTATTCACCCCCCCCCCCTCTAGCATGTTCTCGATCCTACAAATACTACTAGGATGTGAGAAGTGGGGACGTTGCCACCAATAGAAAGATTAAAGTCGGCGTTAAAGCTACACAAACCCTCCAGTGCAATCTAACCAAGAAGGAACTCAACCGTATCGACCCCTTCATTAGCATGAAGGAATTGTAGGATAAACTGGTTGAACTTCACAAGGGAACTACATATCCAAAGGTAACAAAACATGACCTGACTAACATTATTTTATTCATCGGATAGTTGGATGAGGAAGAACAAGCTCAAGCAAGCTTCCTGGCCCTAACAACACAAGAATAAGATGTCAAGACCAAGATTGAGTCTGAGCTCGAGATCGAGATCAAACTTGAGTCTAAATCTAAATCGTGTCTGAGTCAAACCACATATTCATATCCATTTTCGAAGGTCCAAACCCCAATGTGAGTCCTGGCTTAGTAGATAAATTGTATGATAAATTGGATATCTGACTCATAAATTAGCCAAGTCAAATGTCTGAGTCAAGTTTCTCCAAAAGGAGGTAGAAGTCCTTAAGGAGAAGACTAGCCCAAGTTCCTTAACTGAACAAGTTCAAAATGAAACTTCAACTTAAGCCTAACAACTTGAGGAAAAATTTTCACTTTGAAAACTCAAGTTGAGGGTCTTAAAGGTTCATTGAAACAGTTCACTTCGGGCTCCAAGTACCTTGATATGATACTTGAAACTTAAAGGGTCTAATACAATTGATCCCGACTCAAATACAAGGCTAAGAAATGGTAAAGATCAGATTTGTCATTAGTCAATCGAACCAATAGAAAACGAGTCCAAGCATGAGTTCCTAAACCTAACATGCCTAATCAAGTTGAATTGAACTAATATTAGATCCCCAAAGATCAAATTCATTATCTGAATAGACCCTACCAAAGTCATGATCCTGAGGAGCTAATAGAAAAACCATTTTCATCATTTGATGGTAAAATGCATAATTATATTATTTATTGCTTTTATTATGCATACTTAGTTTTTTTTAATGGTTAGATAGAAAAAGTTTAACTAGCCCTAACAACATAACATCAGAAGGGATTGAGATGGTAGTAGGTTAGAAAAACTTGAATCTGTCCTCAATTTAATATGAGCTAGTTCGACCAGGGGTTTCAAGAAGAATGTTAAATATACAATTTCTTAAAAAGATTTTATCTAGGAAGTGGTTGTTACGCAATAACTAAGAAGACTCTTGCCTCGTCATGATCTAGAAGTCAATTTTTAAAATGTGTATTTAACTAACCGATAGTTAAACTCAAATCTAATATTAGGTAAGATAAACTTCTAGATTCACGACTAATTTTGAATCAAGTAAAATTGAAATCTATCTACAAAACTTATAGGACTAACTTGTTTCATAATTTAGTATGAGTAAGATATTATGTGAAAATCAACAAATCCAAATTAATTTAAAATTCTAATCTAATAACTAAAACTTAATTTAAAATTTTAATTTAAATAATTCAACTTAATTCAAACTTAATTTAAAAATAAAATTCAAATAACTCAAAATTAATCTTAATTTAATTAATCTAAAATTAATTTAATTAATATAAACTTAATTAATCTAATTAATTTAATTAATCTAAACTTAATTTAAATAATCTAAACTTAAATTAATCAAAAACTCTGACTTAAATAATTTAAATTAATCAAAAACTCTAACTTAAATAATCTCAATTTAATTAAAAATTCTAATTCTAATAATTCAAACTTAATTAAAATTATAATAACTCAAACTTAATTAAATTACATAATTCAAAATCAAAATAATAAATTAATAAATAGATAATCATAAAACTAAAAGAATTAACCAAGAAATCATCTTCTACTTAATCAATTAACCTTATTCTCAATCAAGAAAATAAAAATTATAACCCTTGATACAAGAAAAATGAAATAAGTTTACATATATTCAAACCAACTTTATACTTGAATATTACACTTAGATCTATATAACTCACAAAAGACCTAATGAATTAGGAGAAATTAAAAATGACTAAGATTAAATTAGACTTGAACAAAATATGAACAAGAAGAAAATTTGAATCTAAAATAAATTCAAGTTATCTTACTGACCAAATATTGAGTGACCTGACTCTAGGTGATAAAGTCCAATTATCCAAACATGAGTCAGAACCCAGTCATCTTACAACATCAAAGTTTGAACCCAAAATCATGGATAAAATATAACTTAATTCTAATTGGGTGAAAGCAATAAAAAGAAGAACTAGTCGAATTCAATAACAACCAAGTTTGAAATATAATACCACAATCAAAAGATAAAACTGTAAAACCAAATCATGCTTGACTCTAAGGACCCACTTTAGCTTGCTTAAGTTTTAACTATTTAATTTCAAATATTGCAAGTATCAATAAGGTTCCCCAGGTATTCGTGTTTTAGTAAGCATTGCTTAAGTCCTTTTGAAATCATGCTTTTTAATTTATTACTTGAAAAATATTATTTACAATGTTAAAAATATTCTTAAAACTCGTGTGAAAATCTTTTTGAAAACCTATATTTTTGAAAATTCTATTTTTCAAACTTTAAAATATTGTTGAAAAACCTTTTTGAAAATTTACTTTGTTAAAGTATTTTAAAGATAACTCCTTAATTTTGAAAATATTTTGAAGATTCACTTTGAAAATCTATTTTTAAACTTAAAATATTTTTCTAAAAACTTCCCTTTGCAAAAATTCTATTTCTGAAAATTCCTTTTGCAAAATATTTTTTTTCCTAAAAATGGTATGTGACTTAAACACATTTCTTTTGAAAATTCAAATTTTTGAAGACTTTGAATAATTGCGCTCTATCTAAATTTTTCTCTAAGTGCTTCACTTATACTCTTTCAAAACTAACACTTAAGTGTTAATCAGTTGGGAATAGTTTTGCAAATAAAGAATTACCATGTATTTCTTTAAGTTTTTTATTTTTGAATTATGTCAAAGGGGGAGAGAAATGGTTAAAAGTTAAAGCAAATCCCTAAGGACATTATTTTCAAGGGAGGGGGGAGGGTGCTTTTTAAAAAATTAAAAACTTATATTTTATTTAATTTTGAACTAAGTTGTCATAATAAAAGGAGAGATTATTAGTGCAGAGAATACTAGATAATCAAACCTGGATTTTGATAATGACAAAGGGTCAAAGTTAAACTTATTTGTAATCTAACTAATTAAGTGTGTGTAGGTAGTATAACCAAGAAAGTCCTAGTGGTCAAGTTGATTGGATACTAGGCAAGGAAAAGTCCTAAGGCAAAAGAAACCCCTAGTAAGATACTAGGCAAGGAAGTCTTAGCAGATCAGAGACATCAGGTAGGAGGGACTTGATGAGGTTAGAGAAGACTAAAGATCAAGTCAGACAAGACTATGGTTCAAGTGATCAAGTGCTGAGCAGAAAGCCCAAACGGACTTGGAGGACTTAGGTTTGGCAAGGTAAGCTTCTGAAGTGGAGTTGTTCTTTCGAAAGGAAGAACGGGTAAGGACAAGTCCTTGTATAGGGACATCCTTAGGCGATGTTCCGACCTAGGCGTTCACACGAATTTCGAAGTCGAGATCGGATAGTTAGTCAATTGTCAAACTCATTTGTGTTTAAATTATCATATTACCATGCTAACTCTTATTTGTTAAGGTCGGTAGGTCAAACAGTTTGGTAGATCAATTAGCCAATTCAGTATACTAAAAGATGAGTTGTCAGCCTAGTTGTCCAAAGTACTGACGTGGCATTTGACGTGTACTAGATGACTGATGTGACACAAGATAATGACTAACCTACTCACATGGCAAAGAGATAAGGGTTGATTTGCTGATGTGACAGAGGGTGTGGTCATGGATAAGGATTGCAACGCTGACGTGCAAAAAACTCTCATCGACAAGTTGACATGGCCGAAGCAGGTTGAAAGACAAGTGGATTGGTAGATCGATCAAATGGATCAGGATCCAATTTCCCAAATAATCAGTGTACCGATCAAGGGGATAAGTAGATCGGTCTATAAAAGAAGCTCTTGGCCCGAGGCTTAATCATCTACCTCCATGTGCTCCAACCCTTACTACGCTCCAAAACACTAATATTATGATGAACTGCTACTCCGACAACTATTCTTCTACTCCAGATTTATTATTGTTGGTATATTTACAATTGTGATTGGTTTATTTCATCTTCATACTCTTACTCTCTTGGAATGATAAACTTATTGTCGTTTCTCATCTTTGTAAAAGACGAGTCTCCTTCTTTGTTAAAAAGGAGACTAGTAGTGGATTACCCATCGAAGCGATTAAAGATTGCGGACTTTAGAGTAGCAGCCAAAGGTTGTAAACCAAGTAAAAAGAAACTTATCATTTGCTATGTCTTTTGTGTTATTTGTTTTAATTTCCACTGCTTAACTCTTAAACATGAAAAAGCGACAAGTGATAAGCACTATTTACCTCCCCCCCCCCCCCCCTCCCTCCCCTCTCTAGCGCTTCTCGATCCTACAAGGTAGGCCAGACGTTTGGCAAAACGATAAGAAAGGTAAGCTCATGGAGTGGAGAGGTCCTTTTGAAAAGAAGACATTAAGCATGTGTCCTCATCGAGGGGACAAAACTTAGACATCGATCCGACTAAGAATCCAACTCAGATTTTGAAAACGAGATCAAACAATTATTTGATTGTCTTAATTAGATCATTCATAACTTATCTTATAGTCGACCAAAAGGTAAGTTTGATCAATCAAATGGTTCGAGCGACAGAATAGAAGAGTGACATAATAGAAGGGTTCGATCGATCGAAAGCTGAGGTGGCATAGTAATTTGAGGTAATTGACGTGGTGGTTGCATAGTCAACGATAAGTGTCAAAGTTCTGACGTGTCAGATGATGTGGCTGAAGATAAGCATCAAGTTATTGGCATGTCAAAAAATAAGCTACGAAGATCCAACGCGGACAAGGTTTGATTGACCGAACCTGTGCACCAGTCGACTGGAAAAGTAGATATGTATCAAGTCGACCGAAGATAAGACTGTTGATTAGTTGACCAAACCAAGGGAAGGATCGACTGAACAACACTTATAAAAAAGCCTTCGAGTTGAGGGTTCATATCATTGATTTACATCAATCATATGCTTTCAAACTCTCGTCTCGTGCTCAAAGCAAGTTGTCTGCACCGCTTTGCCCTCCGACAACCAATGCTCAACCTTTGAATCTTGTGTTGTCAGTAATTTGTAATTGCTTTTCTTGCATTCAATTCTAAAATGGACAGCAAAATATTACCATACCTTTTCATCTATAAGAGATTTAATTTTCTCTACCTTCAAAAAGTTTTTCAAAAAGAGAATGATAGTGTTGGTTCACTCGTAAGCGATTTATGATCGGATCGCAGGTCTTAAAGTAGTAATCTAGAGGACTGAATCAAATAAAAAAAATACTTATGTGCTTTCATATTTCTCTTTCTTATTTCTGTTGTTTTCAACTCTCGAAAAGAAATTTTTTTAAAATTTATTTTATGAGAGATATTCATCTCCTTCTATAGCTTTCAATAATCTTTATGAGGAATATATATTTTTTTAAGAATTATAAATTTATAAGGTCAATCTCAAAGTACGGGAGGTAACCTTTAGTAGGGGTATGAACTTATTAAACATATAATTCTTAATTGTCACGCCATTTAGTTATAATACATAAATACACATTAATAATAAATTAACTTAACTTTTTATTTATTGGTGCCTCTCAAACTCCGCTCTCAACAAAATCATGGAATAGTATGTGACTAAGACTTTTGCATTGGCACGACAACATGCATGTTAGATTTGGTAGATTGCCCATGTTTTGGATCCACTGCCAGACTATGGCCACGAAAATAACTTGTCCAAGTGCTAAATTTAGTGCATATCAATTGGCTTGTATTCGATTCGAACCTCATATTTTCAAACGTATATATGTAAAATTACTTTATTCTTGGGTTCAATAGATAGTTTGCTTTATGTGATGCCTGTACACTAACACTATATAATGACAATACAAAGACAATACCCAATAAACTCACAAATGTGTTTATTAACCACTAGTGGGATTAAGTGTCCACAAGCACATTGAACATGTAGAAATTACCGACAAAAAGACAGATTAAAACACCCTTATCCTATGTCTTCTCTTGCACAGGAATACCCAATGCCCATCAAATTCTTCACCTTCATAGGCTTCTTTGTCGGATAACTCGAAAGTCCTCATTGCATCATTTTCTTTCTTGGTCGACACATCTACCTACCTAGAGAGTTGAGGCCAAAATTTGTTGTTTTTTTTGTAGTTGCTAGCATAGAACGCAAACAATCGAAGCTAGGGGAGGCAACGAGGATGGCTTAATTGGTTCTATGCTATGATTGCTGAATTTGGTAATTGACTATGGTAGTTGGAGCATTTAGCCATTTCACCTCGTTCCATTCAGCTCTTCCTTCAACCCGAGAATACATCTATTCTCTCTTCTCACCACCTATTACTCTCCCTTCCCTTCCATTCTTTACTTCTTTTCCCTATGATTGCAGTGCTCTCAAGTAAGCATAGAATTGAGATAAGCAAATCTGAGTTTTTGAAAACGTCTGTTTTAGAAAACTCAGATTTTGACACCCAAGGAATTGAGGAGCATGTTACTTCTTTTGACACTCAGATTTCGACACCCAAGGATCGACCCAACAAATCAATTGAAGAGCATGTTTTTGACACCCAAGGAATTACAGTTCAATCTCACAACATCAAACATCAGATAGGAATCTCAACAATTTGTACCTGTTACTAGCATTTATTGTCAAATATATACTCATTTGATCATTCACCAGAAGTGGCTAACGGCAGACGATTAGTTGTCAGTGCCAAAATAACGATCACCAAATTCACCCAACCCTGGAATGACTCGGAACTCCTCATTCAGTGCTGCATCGATCTCGGAGGTCACTATCTTCACGGCAGGAAACCTTTTACAAACACAGTGAATTCCCTCGGGTGCCTACATCATTTAAAATAAACCCAAATATGATTTGATTAGGATAGTAGCAAGTTGGCGAGCAAAGCTATCCATGACTACGTGAACATGAGGGAAAAGCTCACTGAGATGAGATTGAGGAAAATTATTCGGTTCTCAGGAACTCCTTTTTGAATGAGCAGATCAATAGCATGGTTAGCTGAGTTACCTGTGCACATCAAGGATAGAAATCTCATTAATTTAGTGAAAAACTAGAGTGATACAACATGGAAGTTAATACAACATGGGAGGTTAGAGCAAAACTAGAGTAACAATCTAATCTCACACAGTGAACAAAAGCCAAGAGAAATATTATTAAATTGAAAAATGATTAACATTGAGGTTTGAAGTTTCTTTTAAATTCCAACAAAAACAAAAATGAAAAAAAAATATGCTGAGAAATAAATAATCATATAAACCTAAAAGGATTAACTCCATCGTGGAACAAATTTCCTACTCTTTAAATAAAACAATTATAAATCAACAACAATAATAACAACCAAACTTTATCCCACTAGGTAGGGTCAACTATATGGATCCTTCTATGTCATGGGCTTGATCCATATTATATCATCATTTATATTTAAATAAATTTTATTTTATTTTATTATTGCTAACTAAGTCTTGTTTGGTCTTCCTCTTCCGCGTTTGATATACGCATTTATCATAATTCCACATCGTCTAACTAGAACATTTATTAAGCATTTAAGTACATGTCTATACCATCTTAAACATCTCCTAGAATTTTCCCTCAATAGGTGCAACTCTGACTTTCTTTCGAATATTTTCATTTTTTATCCTATCCATCCTTGTATATCCACACATCTACCTTAATATCCTTATCTCTGCAACTCTCATCTTCTGCTCATATGCTTGAGTCATAACCCAACATTCAACTCCATATAATATAACAGGTCTAACCGCCATTTTATAAAATTTTCTTTTAAGTTTTAGAAGTACTATACGATCACATAGAACACCTGACACTCTCCATTTCAACCATCGCACTTGTATTCTTTGTAAGATATCTCTCTCAATCTCTCCATCATTTTACAAAAATGATTCTAAGTACTTAAAACTCTTAGTTACAAACAACTCATCATCTCCTATCTTAATAATTGTCTCATTACGTCTAATATTACTAAACTTAAATTCCATATATTCTGTCTTCACTCTACTAAACCTAAAAGCTTTCACTTCTAGTGTTTTCCACCAAGATTCCCGTTTAGCATTTACTCTTTCACGTGTTTCATCTACCAAAACAATATCATCCACAAACAACATGCACCGCAGTACCGTATTTTATGTATTCCTCCATCTATTTTTATCTAAGCATCTTAAGATTGCCACTGGCGGTGTGGTTGTTGTATGATATTCTATCAACAAAAACTAGTGGTCTCTAGAGGAGAAATCATAAAAGTAAATGAACATGCACTCTTGGTTAAGTGATGTAAGCATTTAATTAACTACAATAGTGTCGCTTTGATAATGAATTTTATTACAAGAATGAAGATATATGTGTTATGAGGATTAAAGTTAATGAGATTATTAGGTTTAGTGGGTGAAGGCTCTTATAAAAGTTCTAGGTTCTCTAATATAGACCTTGTGAACCAACTGCCACACCTTCACTTGTGAGCTCTCTATATGAATCTATGTGGAGTTTTTTTATTTGGACAATGTTTTCTCCCTTATGGTTAGATTTGACCACAATGTTTCAATAATTTGGCAATGACTTAATTTAAGTGTATTTGATGATATTCATCGAGTGTATAGTATCATATTACACGGAGATCGAGTAGGTAACCATGAAGAGCATAGAATTTGTGGATGATCAAGCTTAGAGAAGGAATTAAAGACATGCGAACCTTTGTACTATTTGTAATGTTGTATATTGGGTTAAATTTTAGGTGTAGATTGTATCAATATTATGATGACCTAGTTAAAGGTCAGACTACCTCGAGTTTAATTTTTGAAGTCTTATGATTTTAGGGTGTTCTTAAGTCGTGTTTGTCAATGATTCGAATACTGCAGAATTTATGTCAGCTCACAATAGGGTACAAGGTGAATAATAGGATTGTTTAAATAGTTGACTAGGACAGATTCCAATGGGCTGAAAGAGTATTTAGTCAATTAGAAATGTTTTGTTAGCTCTAACATTCATACTTTAGTCATTTAAACAATGGACTAGGTTGTCAATCGATGGACCAGATTTTCAATTGACCGGAGATGTCTTTTTTATTTTGTCTTTTCTAGGTGAATATTAGACCAAAACTTATATAAGCCTTTGAAGTTATTTTGAGAACTAGGACTGAACATAAACACTCATTTACTGTGCTATATAAGGTCAAGTGCCTCTAGCATTTTAAGAGCTTAGGCATGCGACTTTCCAAGCTTCAACTCTTTCGAGCTCTTTAGTAACCTTTTCTCTCCCTTGTGCTTTTATTTCATTTCATAAGGAGACATTATGAGGGTTGGTGTAATCATATCCTATGAGACTTATCTTATATCTTAAGGGAGAGATTGTTGGTATAGTCATAAGTATTGATGGTTTTGATATAGTTGGCAAAAGGTTTAAGTTAGACTTAATCTATATTAAAATAAAGAGTGTCAAGCATGAAGGTGTAAGAACTTGACAGGTACTATAGTTAGAGATCGAAAAACTCCAAGTGGGTTAAAGTGACAAAAGATTTAGCAAAGAAAAAGTCAAAGAGGTGGTTGGAAAATATGAGAGAAATTCAAAAGGAGTTGGTAGAAATCCAAGAGATATTTGGCAGATAAAAAAATCTTGGAGGAGTCCGGAGTGAACTCTTAGCATGTTGATTGTGAAGGAGTTAGCTCTTAATTCAACAAGTGTCGAGAAAGATATGGATGCCTATGAAGATGTTGGTTCCAAGGTTTTAAATTTGAGTCGTGTCGAAGTTTCACACTTTGACTGAAATGATATTGTTTCGGTACCGTGTCAATCATTCAAGGAATGGTGTGGGTGGAGAATTAGAGGGGGAAGAAAAAGGAGAGAAAAAGCAAAAGATGAGGAAACAACTATATACCTAAGCTTGGACTTTGTCTCACATCTAAAATAGTATAATTTTGACATTGTATTGTAGAGGAACAAGTTACAAAAAACGAACAAATATTATTTCAATTTATTTTGACATATTTTATTGCATGTTAAAGGGTATCAAATGTCAATATAACACAATACTCAATGATACCAAGTAGCATCAAGTTTCGATAATTTATTAGAATAATACATTTCAACCATACCACCCCCATAGTACGAAATTTCAAACCGTAATTAGTTTTATGGCTCAAAGATCAGGATTAACTCGAGGGAGGAACATATGAAGACTCATGAGATGAGTAATGATGAGTGAATGTTGTTTTGGGTATTTTAGATAGAAGTTTTCTACTTTAGCATGTATTCAACCAGAGAATAGTGTTTCTAGGCTAATGTTGACAACTAAGCTCAAAATAGAGAAAATTTAATCCACTGATGGGTTTCTTAGTAGTCAACTATAAATTGCTTGTTTGTAAATAGAAACACACTACGAGTTAATTGTACTTAATTCAGTAAATGAATTTAGCTTGAATCGACTGCCTAGTTGATTGTTTTGTGTTTTGTGCTAAGTCAACTAGAACGGTAGTAAATCGAATCAAGACTTTATATTCACGGGATAAAATTTGTGGCTACAAAATTTGAGTTGATTGGAATAATCAAAGTTGATTAATATTCACGGGATAAAATTTGTGGCTACAAAATTTGAATTGATTGGGATGATCAAAGTTGACTAAACGTGTCAACAGTGTAAAGGTCACAACAGTATCCACTAGAGATTGAGCGGACTCAAGTTAGAATCATTATGAGAAAAGGTTAAAGAATTATAGAAACAAATCAACTAACAAAAATTAGAGTTCACTAATAAAGAGTCGAATCAAGTGACAAAGGTTTAATAATTCGACTGGTGAAAAGTATGAGTCAATTGAAAAAGTAATTAAACAAAAAAGTGATAATTATGTAATTAGGTTGGCAGATGACATTTTAAATTGACTAATGAAGATTGAGCCAACTAGATAGGATGAGTCACTAGGGATAAGGTTTAAAATTGGCCTTTTAATTGACTAACATGTAAATTTAAGTTGACTGAATCCCTACAGACTAAGGAATGCGACTTTGAAAAAAAAAAGCAATTCAAAGTTCTTGACTAGCATTCCTCTTCTATTCTTAGAGTTCAAAAGTGCTCCCAACGACCTTAAAGAGGATAATCTGAAAAGTTTACTTTCGTTACTTAAAATAGTATTTCTTTTTTGTTCTTTCATTTTCTATCATTTGGTAAAAAAAGAAGAGTAAATTTTTGGACGAGGTTTCTCCACCTTTTAGAAGGAGAAAATATTTTGTATAGGGAATTTCGAGGGTGACTCACTTTAAATCATAGGTCGTGGTCCAAATGACAATAAAAATATCATGTTAGCATTAATAAATTGTCTTTATTTTTCCATCATATAATTTCTAATATTGATTGCTAACATTTGATTAAGCCTCTCAATTGCAAGAGCAAAAAGAAAAGATTTTCAAATTTTAGGTTGCTCCTATTTACCCCCTTCAACCACATTGGTCCTAACAAAAGTAGTAGCGGAGCAAGCTTCTCTAAGTTGTTCAAAATTGAGATGGCACTATAAGAAGGAAACAACATGACCACCTATTTTTGAATATTTTCTCATGACAAAGCTCGAGAACTAGATCAATGTCAATAATGATTTTGGAGATTCTAATTAATAAACTTGGAGAACCCCTACCTTACAAGTTGTGGAACAACCAAGTTAAAGAGGAAGTTCAAGCAAATACAAAGGTGACCATAATCTTGCAATGTGGCTTATCACCGGATCAACTGAGCAAGGTCAATCCCTTCTCAAGTGTAAAGAAATTAGGGATAAGTACTCTAAGCATCATATATGTTTGTTGGACTCCCCTATAGCCAAGCAGGATCTTCTAATGGGTTAATTGCAAGGATTCTAGATGAAAAACAAAGAATCAGTCAACCAAATACATGGCCTATTTAAGGGAATCATCAAAGGACTCCATGCAATAGGTGAGCATGTCGACAATCGAGGCAAAATATGTAAAAGTATTTCCTAAACATTGCTTTGGAAATCTAGGGTTGATACATACATAAAATAGAGCTACAAGAAATAGATGACTTTTTTTAACTAATGATAAATCCTAAGACACTTATCATATTATGGCTCAATTTCATATAGCTACATGAAATAGATTGCTTATATCTCCTAATTGACACATTTATTGGTCAAACTTAGTATTGTTGGATCACTAGATACCATTGTGGTAGAGGGTGAATGTCACTCTTTGCATGTAATGTTAGTTTGTAGGAATAATATAAAATAGCAATAGAAATTAAGAAGATTGAAGCAAGCACCCAGTGGAACACTTTCGATTTACTTGGTTTACAACCCCAAGGTACGTCCAAGGTTTATGCGAAGACCAATGAAAGCTAAAACAATAGAGCTTGGGCATGATTTTTTTTATCAAGACTTATCCTTCTCGTAAACCCTTAAGCCCCTTTTATAGCCTTCAATTCAAATTTGTTTGTTGGCTAATCTAGTGACCATCAATCGACTCGACTGATCTTCAACTTTTATCTGCATCGTGTCATTGATCCTTCCATCTCCAACTCTATTTCAAACGGTCGCTATAGCTGTAGTCGATTGGACTGACCCATCAGTCGACTGCTCTTAAATTTACTATGCTTTTTCTGTGGAACAAGTCGATTGCGCCAGTCGACTATTGAACATTCTACTTGGTTTGTCACAACCCTATCATCAACAGTTCACTGATTTTTACCCATCAGTCAACTACCACAAACTTAATATCCTAATAAGCCTGAACTTGGGGTATTCGAATTACCAATCGATTGGAACTCACCCATTAGTCGATTGATACATCCTTAATGCCCCAATCAGACCAAACTTGGGGTATGAACCACTAGTCGACTGAGTTCATTAGTCAATTGATGTCCTAACTTCGACTAGTTTTAAGATTGAGTCCACCTAATACACTTGTCTACCTTTCAACCCAAGTGTACAGTTTATTTACTCATCTGACATAGAGTACCTTCTAGCCGTGAGGCCTTCTATCGCCAAGATGCATCCCTCAAATGCTTTGAACCCACAACTCCACCTTATCCATCCTTCTTACCTTTGCTTGCATAGGGACTTGCCATACTCCGATGCTCCTTGTTCAACAGTCCCTCGGATATACCATTCTTCTCTAATCTAGCGGACCTTGAGCCATCGAGCCCTCAACACCTATGCACTTTGCACAACTTAGCAAACACATTAGATCACCACAAAAATTAAAAACTAACTTTTAAATCCTTTGCCAATATCATCAAAACATTCAAGACAAGGAATGGAAGTCCTAACAAATATGATCCAATAACATTAAAAAAGACAACAGTTGGAAACTATTTCACAATCATTCATAATAAAATACGTCCAAGGACAACAAAGATTATAGAACCTAATCAAAAAATCAATTGATAACGTACAAGGAAAAAAGAGCCTGGTATAAATGAGAATCTTAAAAGTGTACTGGAAAATTTGTACCTACTAAATGGTATAAGAATGAACAAACACTGACCTGTGCCAAGAACAGGATCCAAAAGTAGAACATGACGTTCGGAGATATCCTTGGGTAGCTTCTCATAAATGAGCTGAGTATAATGAAGCATAGAATATAAAGATAAAACAATACCAGTTAATAAGATGTTGCACCAAAAGAGTAATTAAAAGAATAATGTTTCAACCAAACCTGTAAAAAGCTCATAGGTCTTTTTATTTACGTGAGTGTTAACTAAATAGAACACATTCCCAAAACCAACCTGTTTACCATCATCTCCAACCCGATGAATGAGAATCTTGCCAATTTTTATCCCCTTGCAACATGCCCTTAATGCATTTTCCATACTTTCACCGCTGGATCCAATGAAAAATAGTCTTAGCTATACGATATAGAACTGTTTGCTCCTAAAAACTTCAAAAGAGTGTCTGCATTCAGTCAAAATATTTTATTTTTTGGGAAGTTGAGAATCATGTAGGACATACATGATAAGATTAGGTATGATGACAAAAAGGACAGCAGAAAATAAGATAACCAATGTGATTAAAGAATGACAAAATAACTAATGATACAAAGTTCAAAGGATTAACAGGATATGGGCCGGCGGTGGCGGGCTCCCAAGAAAAAAAAAGGTCTAACCTAAATGTTTATTCCATGATATTGTTAACTAATCATACTTGATTCATGTCTCACCTTCGGACAATTGACACTCCACAGAGTTTCTTGCAAAAGTCAACTCCCATATACACAGATCCTAGAGAAACAATATAGTGAGATTATAAAATAACAAACACAAATATCCATATGCATTTACAACAAAATTGCAATCCATGCGAGAGTAATATAGAATGTGTAAAAAGAAAAATATTGCATACAAGGTTTCTATAATTCTTTTGATAACTTTATTATCTTATAGAGATTCTATAATTAATTTAACTGTTGTTGAGGATCTATTTGTCATATTGTAAACATATAAGGGTGTGACTATAAAATTGTAATAAGAATATATACATTTAGTTAGAGAGGGACTACCTAGGTTGACCTAGAATAATTTCCCTGCTAGCATTATATTAGAGACAACTCCTGTTCACAATTGATTACCTCTTCTTGTGTCCACTTGATGAGTGGCTCAAGAATCATGACTTTCCAACTCCTACTTGTTCCTAATAAGAAATTTAGCAGTATGTTCATCTTCCCAAGTCTTACGTGATGCAATGAATACCTCAACATTCAGAATGGGAGCTTCTTTCTGTTTCTCACATTTTCTTGCTAGCAGTTCGTACCTTCTGCCACAACTGACATAGTTGAGTTGTTCTCCACTACTAGTGCATGCTCTCTAGATCTAGAGTCGATATCAATTCAATTGCTTGTCTACATGCCTCTTCCACTTTGGCCAAATCTCACAATAACCATTTCTCCTTTGCATTTATTCAGTCTAAGGATCACTCTACCTCTTATGTGAATCCCTAAATAGAGGGATTAGTGGCGCAACTAGAGGGGCAAATAGCCAGAAGTTTAAAAATACAAAAATTGACTACTACTTTTGCGAAACAAGGTTCAAACATACTTAGCTCCACAGAAATTAAATAATGAAAATGCAAACAATATATTTAATATGCCTTGTCCTACTCCACAACCTACCAACTCGTTAGGTGAGCACTCCTCATACAGGAATCTTTCTTTTTAAAAAGATATATGCAATTAAAAACATGAAAGAAATTAGATGAAGGAGAAACCTTACAAGAGCTAAAAGATAAAGATATTAGACTCTTGGGGTTTCAACTAGAGCACTTAGAAACTATTAAAACAACTAGAGAATGAGTATTTTGAGAGGTGAGTATTCTGAGGGGTGGAATGACTGAGCATTCTAAGAGGTGAGAGTGCTTTCCTCAGGATCCCCTTAGCTATTCTATTTATAGCCTTCAAATTGAGATTCTCACAACTATTCGTTGACTCAAATTTTCTCTAGTCAATTGAAATATTGATTATGAAAACTTTACTTGACAACAAGCTATCCATCCAAAAATTATTTCCACAAGTTGATTCAAGACCTTTCTATTGACTCAATTCAAATAGAGAGCACATTATTTTCAGCAATCATCTATCAAGTCACTTTAGTCGACTAACCTCGCTTTTAGTCCACTCAAGCTAAAACAAAATCCTTTTGTTAATGAGTAGAATATCTATAGTCGACTCAACTATTTAGTTGAACGAAACATGCCTTCAATCAATAGAATTTGCTCGAGGATCTTAACTTAGTTGAGATCAAACTCATTTATCAACTCCGATTCGAAGCACTTGTTCCGTGGTCCATAGGTAGGCCTCTACCCAAAAAACAAATAAAAGATCTACCTTCCCAAGATGTCACAACCCTTGACCACAACACTTTCCTTTCATTTTGCATCCCTCCCAAGTTTTCTAGACATATTAATGCAATCATGCTCTAAGTGGTTGAGTTTGACTAAGTTATTTTAATGTGGTTAGCAAAAGTTTAACTTAGGTGTAGCTAACGTATTTAGCAAGTGCACAGGTGCAGAAACTTGACAGGTGTAACAATGACTCGACAAGTGTTGATATTGGAGGAACTAGGTCAATAGGTTGATTAAATATTTAGCAAATGGAGAAGTTCAACAAGTGTTAACAAATGAAGTTCAACATTAGTTGACAGATGATCAAGCTTGACAGCATACTTGCAAATGGGAAAGTTCAAAAGGACTTGGCAATTGCTCGAGCATGCCAAGTGTCAATGAGGAAACCAAGAGGCCTTATTGGTAGATGAGAAAGACTCGAAGGTGAGACTGTCGGAGATCGCAAGGACATAGATGACTAGATGGTAGAGGGAATATTGTTTGTGCCTATGAATACAAATCTAATAGTTGATTTAGCAAGCTCACATACAAAATATTAGCAAAAAAAAAAAAAAAAAAAAGTAGACACAGACCAAAATGCACACAAGGTATTTAATGTAGTTCGGCAGCCCTAAGATTTCTATTCTACCACTTATGATCCTTTAACATATTGCTCTCAAATGTCCTCTATCTTTTCTCCTTCTTGGCAACATAATGGGTGACGAAACCTCTTATAGATCTTCAAGGATTGAATCAAGGTTTAAAATATCAAGCCGTGCCAAGGATTCAATCCCGGACCGAGACTGATACAGTTTCGGTACTGTATCGTACAATGTCGGTATAGTTTCAGTATTTTTAAAATATAAAATATATTAACTAAAATAAAAAATTTAATATAAATATTTAAAAATAGAAAATAAAATATTTTTAAAAAATAAAAAGATAATTTTATAGTTTTAATAAAGTTTATTTAAATTATCCCCAACTATAGCTAAGAATTGATTATTAAAATCTTATTAAATCTAAGTTTTAAAAAAATAAAACAAAAATAAAAGGAACCGCGACTGGCCACGCATGCAATCGGGGGCGCGCGGAAGCATCGTCAGGCCCACGCGACGCCTCCGGTGGCGTCATCAGGCCCAGGCAACGCCTCCAGTGGCATCGCCGAGCCTAGGCGACGCCTCCGAAGGTGTCTCCCGGTCAGAACACCTATGCCAGTGCTAGTTCATCGATAGAACGAAATTTTTCGTCGATATCGCGCGATACGGCTCGAGATTTCAATCTATAGATAGAATAGAAGCTTACAAAACAAGAATAGATTGCCACAAAGTAGGCTAAATTTGTTCATTTCACAACTCTTTAACTCCTTTTTATAGCCTTCTCCTTGAATTTAAATGTTGAAGTCATTTGTTAGGCTAGCATCGATCAATCGAATGTTATTCACCATCAATTAATTGAATTATTGTTAACCGTTATCAAATCTTGTTGTTGCGCCTTCCAATAATGCCTTTATTTGAATTTGTTTGGCGTGGAATTAGTCAACTAGTCATAGGTGTTAGTGGACTACTCAGTTAATTGACGCCTAAATAAAAACATTCTGTTCATTTGCTCCTTGGCCAAAGTTAACTAACTGCCAAGTTGACTCAATTATCAATCAATTGATTTCCACATCAATTGATTGAACCAAAACCACAATCCTTAAATAAACTTTAGGGTTTTGAGTTTCCATCAGTTAACTCAATCATTAGTCGATTGGATCTGATTCCTCGTCTATATTTTCGATATGATGATCCTAATAATCGAGTCTTGCCTAGGTTAAGAACTACCCTCTCTTGAGTACATGTGCTCTCAACTCCTAGCTCACCAAACAATTGTTTATGCCAATAAGCCCATTTTCATCTCTAGGATGCATTCGAGCCATCAGTTCACTCCTCATGTCATCCTTCACGTTCTTCTTATGTAGTTTGCTTCGTAAATGCAATTGCACTTTGATATTGCTCATCTTACAGTTCCTCCATTATATTATTGAAAATTTAAAGGGGTCAAATTGCAATTTCAAAAAGTAAAAATGCAAAAGTCAAAACCCTCCCCTCCTTGTGCGTGCATGGGTTCTTTTCATTTTCCTAACTCTAACTTCCTTCCCCATCCAAACCCTAAAATTTCTATCAGCTGCTGCTATCATCCCAACTCGACACTACCATCCCACCCCTCCCAAGGTTGTCGTTCCACCTCGACGCCACTATGCACCCTTGCAATGCCATCATCTCGCTTTGAGACACCGCCACTTGTCAGAAAATTTTTAACAAAGGGAGCAATAAGTAAAACCCTTCATCCGACTGCACTGCTACCTCGCATTACTGCCACCTCACACTAACAGAGAGAGAGTGCAGCGAACATAACTTAGACCCTTCAACTAATTTAGGTGGAGATTCTTCTTGTTTGTTTCCCCTATAACCATTTTGTGCATGACTAAATATACTACATGAATGATATTAGATAATCGTGATAATTTTTTTAAAAAAAGAAAAACCCTTTACAAATTGTTTGATCATGAAAGGAGAAGATGAATAAATTGTAGTGTGCATTCCTTCTTGTCTCTAAAAAATTAATTTAGTGCATGATTGATAGACAAAAAAATTCCTTGAGTTTTAAATTATGCCTTTCCTAGGAGAACACTAGGGGTAAATTCTTTGAGCTTTAAATTATACCCTTGTTAAAGAAAATTTATTACAAACTCATTTACTTCTATTGCTTGATAATGCCTTTTACATTTGCTTGCTTGTCTTTTTATATTTTAATTGTTTATCTAATTGTTATTGCCTTATTAAAAATTTATTAATTAAATTTTCAATAGACAATTTAAAATTTAGAAGTAACATAGGGACACTTAGGTGAGTCCCTTTAAAGGAACTCAAACCATCATGAGAAATATAAGTGAATAAATAATATAATTAATTATGTCAAACTAGTCACATACAACAAAATAATGTGAGAGAATTTTGACTTTGTGGTCATAAGAAGTTATGTAATTTCTTAACTAAATTAACAAGGAAATGGATGCAACTCCTATACTATAGATCTACGGTTCTATAATTTATAAGAGCTGCGAATTATGTTAGAATGAAAATTTAATAAATTTTCAAAATAGTAGAGCATTGACTCCACGCTTTGAAGGAGTTGCGTGAATGTATATAGTGAATTAATAAAATAAGTTAACTAAATTGTAAAACATTAGCTTCACACTAAAAAAGACCCTTAAATATTTTTGTGCATTCGTAGGCTTTAATCATATTGTGTGAGATGCTTTACCCATTGCATGGATTGCACATTATTCATGTTTTACTTATATGAGATATATTTTGAGTGTTGGATTGCACGTCATTCACCATATATATATATATATATATATATATATATGTATGTATAAGTGTATACACATAATGCATGATCACTACCTCTTTCTCATTGGCCATCAATGGCGAGACTTTTGACTTTTTTAAGGAGCTCGAGGACTACGATAGAGGGATCCTCTATCATCATACCTGTTCGAGATCTACATTGAGATCTTTGGGAGGCAACTGCAACAAGGCACAATTTGGCCAAGCTTCAGCTTCCATCCACGGTGCGAGCATCTTACACTGGCTCATTTAGCTTATGCAGATGATCTTCTTTTCAATCGAGGTGATACAGCTTCAATGAGCACATTGATCACATGTTCACAGGACTTTGGCACTACTGCTAGATTTCAGGTTAATCACTTGAAGTCCAATGTTTACCTTATTGGAGTTGATGATATGACAAAGAGTAGGCTTCTATCCATCACAAGTTTTTAGGAAGACATTGTGCCCTTCTGGTACCTCAGGATTCCACTAACTGCACAGTGCCTACGGATATCTGATTACAACTCGCTAACTAATTCTCTGATCCGACTGATCAACGCCTGGCCACAGAGGGCATTATCTTATTCAAGCAAGACGCAACTTATCACTTCAGTTCTTGAGGGCATCGAGTGCTTCTGGCTTTCTATTATGCCATTACCTCAAGGTATCATCGATAGTATCTACAGCATCTGTCGGTCTTTAATGTGGACATCCAAGCACCCTCCAGTGTCTTGGACAGATATGTGTAGACCGAAAGACAAGGGCGCCATGGGATTCAAAGACTTACGGGCGTGGAACCTAGCCCTCCTAGCTAAGGTTCTCTAGAGGATTCAGGAGGAGGATGCACTATGGATCAAGTGGGTACATCATTCCTACTTGAGTCACATTAATTTGTGGACCTGATAGGCAGCTCATTCAGATTCTCCGTTGATCAAGTGTTTACTACACATACGGTAGAGAATGGCGGAGTTGACCAGGGTTGTGATTTTTTTAGACATCCTAGTCCCAGGGTGTCATGTGCACGGCTAGTGTAGCAGTCTTACGTTCAGCGGAGTCATACAGTCACTTTCTAACACAATGGAGGCTCCCCAAAGAGACCGACAAGAGTATCAAGACGATCGATAGTGCATTTTTTTATAGACAAATGTTGGAGACACAGAAGCATCTATTCTTCAGTGGCCCCCTATTGCGGACCTATGGTGGAGGATTCGAGATTGGCTTCATATGTGTCCAAAGATATCCACCTTGTAAGACCAATGGACTCGCTAGAGGGGGGCTGAATAGCGCTCGTTGCTTTCGTTCGTTCGTTCTGTCACATATACTTACAGCGGAATTAGTAAATAAGACAAGGGACTCGTGGATTTACTTGGTTCCGAACTCCCAGGGTTAGTACATCCAAGGTCTATGTACGGAAGGCGCCCGTCCACTAGTGGTCTATTTTCCAGAACTTTTCCAGAGGCGGAGAAACTCGTCTTACAATCCAATAATAATAATGAAATACAAGTGCAAAATGTAAGACTTAAAAGGAAATGACTAAACAATCGCGTAGAGGTTGATCTGGAAGTCATGAGCGAAACACACCCTTCCTGGAGCTTCCTCGGTCGCACAAGCTTGGCCCCGTTTGCGTTTAGTAACACCGCAAGATGAAGAATGGTAGGAATTAAGACTAGCCTGGTGCTCCACGCTGAGGCTCCTTTCGGGCGCTTAGATTCTTATCCGGGCGCCTGGATCCAATTTGATCCGATCTCTTCGATCTTTATCGAAATCGATTCTTCTTAATTCAGGCGCCTCCAAGGGCGTTTGGAGCAATATCCAGGCATCAGGATCCAGTCAACTCGAATTTGACCTAAGTTGACCCCAAGCTTGGTTCGACTGTTTCTGTTTGCTCCTCTTATGTTTCCTCCATCTTGCTTCCAACTCCTGGTCCCTGCAAGATCAGCATACAAACAAACAAGCAACCTAAGTCTTCCTGTAGTCCGTTTGACCTATTAGGCTTACCTAAATCTTACCTTGTAGATCTAACCTATCGACTTACTCGTGTCTAACTTTCCGTTAAGACTAGTCACTTCCATAGGTAGACTTCTCACTTACCAAATATTCTGTTTGGATTTTTTCTTATCTAACCTCCAATTAGGACTAGTCACTTCTATAGGTAGACTTCTCACCTGCCAAATATCACGTCACCCTTGACCTATTTAAATTTTCCCTTGCCCAATCTCCAATCAGGACTTCCTTGCTCAACTTCACTCATCAGGACTTCTTGCCCAGCCTCCAATCAGGACTTCCTGCCCAGCTTCACTCACCAAGTCTTCCTTGCCCAGTCCTCCAAATCAGGTCTTCCTTGCCCAATCCTCCAGATCAGGGCTTCCTTTACCTATCCGCAACTAGAACTTTCGCTGCCTAGCCTTAACTATGACTTCTCCTTAACTGACTAGGACTTCTTGCCTGATCCAACTGAGTAGGACTTCTCGCTGGTCTTTTGGTCAAACTGACATGATTAGACTTCACTCACATCCAAACATTAGGTCCAGTTTGGATCAACCCTTGGTCAAACTGGTCATACCTAGGTGTATTATCAAACATCGAAACTCTGAAGATAGACTAGTGCTCTTTGCACCAACACACTTATCAGAGGGCGATCTGTGTCTTCGGATGATATTACAGAGGGAGTAGAGTGGTGATAAAGGTTCATTATTTGGCTTTGTTATCGTTGATACATTATGTGTAGAGGGCTCGAAATTATAATTTTTTTAGGGTCAGTTAAATGTTGAGAGGATATTCAAGAATGTACAGATACATGTATACAGATCTTTAGGTATCTATTTAGATCTAATACTACATCAAACATGAATAGACTCTAAAATCTTATTTTGTACATTTTGGATACATGATATACCACTTTTACTTATTCAAAAAAAGTGTATGCACATGATGTATTTCATTATAAATAGATTGTGAGTCATTCATTTTTACATATGATGCATCCTTCTCAAGTGGATTATAGGTCATTCACCCTTATATCATATTTATATATATGATGTGTTCTCGTATTAAGTGGATTACAAGTCATTCATCTATTCATATACATTGCATCTTTTGATGGATAGATTGCGGGTCATTCACCTATTCATATATAATGTATTTTTTAATAGGTGCATTCCAGGTCATTCACACACTAATAAATTATGTTGATTCTCAGTTAAAGTAAGACTACAATTTGTATAAATATCAAAATAAAGAAAACAAGTAGAATCGATAAAATTAATTAAGAAACGAAATGAAAGAAGAATAACTAGAAAGAAGTAATAATTAAATGGTGCTTAAGAATAAGAAAATAGAAGCTATAATTTGTTGTTGTCTTTTATAATTTTATTTCATGCACTTATCTTCTTTCTCCACTTTGTACTATGTACTTACTCGCCCTTTTCCTTTGGCCCTCAAATTTGCAAACTTGAAGCAATCTTTGAGGTTGGACACTATTACAGGATGGTCTTACTCAGAGATGCCTAACAATAGTATGGTAGATGGTTTCTATTAGAGCCCAATAGTTTATTTTCTTTTAATACTTATTGTATAGATTTTTACTTTATTCATTTTGGCATTTTGGTGCTTTGGTATATTCGTTTCATTGTCAACATGAATCTCATTTTATTAGTCATGTCATGAGTATAGGAGAGTCATTATTTTGTTTTTTTATTTTATTAATAAATTGTTTGGTCTTTGTGTGTATTATAGCCTGATGCACCCTTAGAGGTATTACTTGTGGTTTGATACAAAAATGGATATTGTTCGAGCAAGGATGTTATCCCTTATATAGGGATGGAAGCCTTTAGATCATAACACCCACAAATATCCTATGCTACCCTTCTTTGATCTCTACGAACCTCAAGCCACTAGGTAACTAAGACTTTGATTGTGCTAAGTAGTCTCTATGTCCAAGTTTAGCATAACTCAAACGACATAAATCAAACACGACCACAAGTCATATCTTAAACTCCACCTAAACATCACAACCTAAGGTTAAACCAGACCACTTAGGGCACGATTACATCATTTTTCAAATCCTTTTTGATGTTTGGCAATATGTTTGAGTTAAGTAAATAATGCATGAAAATATAGAAGCTAAGCTAGCGTCCCTTGCACCTATGCTCCCTCTAACTAGGAATTTTAAATTCAAAAATCCCTCTCCCCCTAAACAAGAAGGAAAATTTCTTAACTTAAACCACATTATTCTCAAATTTTTATCAATAAGAAGGAAATTAAGTCTCCTAACTTAAAGATTGCACCATAATAAGCTAAAGCTCAAAAAAATCTAAGTAAAATACCAAAGTCTATCCGATTGCAAACATGCTAGAAAACGTTATGTTTGTTCCAATCGACTCAATCTCATTCTAATCAACTGCATTTCTAAACAACACCAATATGCAAATTTCAATAATTTATAATAAAGTACATAAATTTAAAAAATTTAAAAGATTGTCAGCACATTTGTTGTCCCATGTGGCTTTTAGGTTCTTCCATTTAAGCTTTTTCTCAACTTTCCCATTTTCTTTCTTTATCTCCTCTTTTTTCTTTAAGAGTGGGTATTGGTCCTTTATAAGCCCTTAGTTGTTGCAATTAAAACACCTCACATTTCTTTTGATCTTTTTCTTCCTTAGCATTTTTTTTTACATTGTTCCTGTCAAAATTCAAATTTTTAAAATCTTTTTTTATTTTTCTTATCAAAAATTGCTTATGTATTGCTCTCTATGGAAGATGACTCAAATGAGAATTCCAATGGAGATTGATGCCTCTTCATTTTCCCTTGTGGGTTGCCCTAAGAGCAAGATCATCTCTTCTATAGTCTACTTTTTCTACTACCTATAATTCTAGATTCGTGTAATTCCATAGTACAGAAAAAATCTTCCAACTTATTTACCTTACCCTTGAGGTTACTCAATACGAAAAACGAGTCAACCATTTAAACCCACTAATTTGTGGGAAGGCATTGATGGCACTCCTTAACATATCTCGATGGCATTCCTTAACATATCTCAATTTGACATGGTCTCCCTAATTTTAACTTTGAGTTTAGCATAGAACTTCACGACAGTCTCTCCCTTTTCTAATTTTGAGTTGTTTATTTGGTTTCTTAGGAGATTTGCTTAGTGAATCTTACCTCTGAGGTGCTTTCATGTAGTTCCACTAATTTTTCCCACAATTCTTTTAGGGATTGGTACATCTTCCAATCCAATTTATTTCCAGTGTGAGTAGGACACTTAAAAGATGATACTCGACCTTACCAGTTATGGTGTATTAGTCTCTTTATTTCTCAGTCCAACGATATTCCTTCAATTCTTCTTTGTGTTGGTGCAATCTTGCCCCAAATGATTTGAATTTTAATATTTGGCTAAAATGAGTTTAAGTTAGGCAATGCTGGTGATCTAACTTGTATGGTTTGAGTCCACAGGAAAGTCCAGGAATGGAGTCTTAGCATTTGGTGAAGTCCCGGAGGCAAGGTCTCTTGGCAAAGGATAAAGTCCCGGAGGTGCGGTCTCTTGGCAAAGGAAGACTTAGCACGACGAAGCTAAAGAAAACGTCTCAAGCTAGTGCAAGGAAGGGCACGAGGCTTGTGAAAGACGTTTGAAAGCTTGCGTCAAGGCTAAGGGCTGAAGAAGAAGCTGAAAGGGAAGTTTCAGCTTAATCAGTCGACTGGCACTGTTGCTGCAGTCGACTGGTGGTTGATCAGAAGCACACACAGAGGGATCAGAAGGATCAGTCGACTGGTACTGTTCACCAGTCGACTGGTGACCAAACAGAAAGATCAGCCGAGTCCATCAGTCGACTGACAACGGTCGACTGATGATGGTGCAGTCGACTGCTAGACAACCGTTAGGGTAACAGCTGGCTGATTAAATGCAGATTAAAAAGTCGTTGAAGACCATCAGTCGACTGGCCCTTGGAGCAGTCGACTGATGTACGGAAAAATATAAAAATAGAAGTCGACGCCGAAGAAATAAATAGTTCATTTTTACACCATTCTGGCAAAATTCTGACTCTGTAACATCTCTCTCCTCTTCCTCAAAACTTCACTTAGATCTTGTGAAAGAAAGAGACTGATTGTGTGAGGGTTTCTCCGCCTTCAAAGCGTGCTTTGAAAAGGAGATCTTTCATAGTGGAAAAGGTCGTCTGTGTGTGTGGATCCTTGAACTAGTCACCTCGTTGAGGTGGATATCAAGTAAATAAACTGGGTTAGCATTGGTTTTTTCTATCTTGCTTTTGTTTTTGTGCTTCCGCTGACAATCTTGCAGGCAAGAGCAAAAAATGCTATTCACCACCCCTCTAGCGAACGCACCGGTCTCAACACTTTGTCTATGTCCTTGGCATGTCAAAACAATTTTTCATAATAAGGATTAGATAAAAATTGCATACTATGGATTAAATGAAAATCGATCTTGAAAAATACCACCATTCCACATTTTCACATAGAAAATTCGCCTCCGGATTTTAGCGGATAGATTTGGTCATCCTTTTTGTTGCTTTCCCTAACATGTCCATAGAAGAGCGACGACGCTATGATACCACTTGTTGGAGATCACAAGGGCATACATAACTAGATGGTACCATTTGTACCTGTAAATACAAATCTAATATTCTAGTTGATTTAGCAAACTCACATACAAAACATTCATAGTGGAAATAAAAGCAAAACAATCAGACACATATTAAAACACTAATACAAGATGTTTAACATGGTTCGGCAACCCAAACCTCCTATCGCACGACCTATGATCCTTTAGCAGATCACTCCCAAATACCCTCTATATCTTCTCCTTTTCTGCAACACCAGAGGTGGAGAACCCTCTTACAAATCTTATATGAATGCACAAAGGTTTATGAAATAAGAATTGTCAAAGAGTAAAATTGGTTAGTTGTTCAATTTGCAACCCTTTAATTCCTTTTATAGCCTCTTCCTCGAATTCAAATATTGAAGTCATCATGATGTGCTAGCATCGATCAATGTTATTTACCATCAGTCAATAGAATTACTACAGTCATTATCCAATCCTGACGTTGCACTTTCCATGAATGACTGTTTGAAATTGTCTATCGTAGCATCAATCAACTAGTCATAAGCATCAACCGACTAAACAACTACTCAATCAATTAGCTCTTGAACAAAAATATTGTTTCTTTTTGTTTGCTCCTTAGCCTAAGTTGATTGTCTAATTAACTCAACAATGAGCAATCCACATCAGTTGGCTAAACTAAAATTACAAACCTTAAATAGAGTATAGGGTTTTAGGTTTCCATGAGTTGACTCAGTTCCCAATCAACTAGATCCAATTTCAATCGATTGGATTTTTTACTACGATGATCCTAATAATTGAGTCTCGCCTAAATTAAGAACTACTCTCTCTCAAGTACATGTGCTCTCAAAATCTTAGCTCATTATACAATTGTCTCTAACACAAAGTTATATCCTATCAATCTTCTTGTCCCTTAGTTGCACCCGAACCCTCGGCTTGCCCCTCGTGTTATCTTTCACACTTTGCTTATGTAGTTCGCTTCCTAAGAACAACTTCATTCATATTCTCCTTGTCGTGCAGTCCCTCATATGTTCTATATTATCCTTCTCCAATCTCTATAGACCTCGAGTCATCAGATAACCAAGACCTTGGCACACTAACTCATTTCCATATATGTGTCCACAAAGTCCTACATGACTCAAATACACATATCAAACACAACTACAAGTTGTAACTTAAACTCTTTATCAAAACATCAAAACTCAAGATTAAACACAACCACTTAGGGCATGATGACACTAACGAGACCTCTTGGAAGATGAGCAAACTCGAAGGTGAAATCTCTTGGCAAAGGAAGACCTAGAGGTGAAGGCTATTAACAATGGAAGATCATAGACTTTTTGCTCATGAATTGCAAGTTAAATGAGAATTTAGTTAACTGGAGTGTCTTTAGTCTACTACTCAATAGATTAATTTACTATTAAATTTGAAAAATTAGACTGCTTGATTGTTTGAGTGGATCTTTTCCACTTGAATTAATTGATAGGTTTTGAGTTGAGTGAATTGTATACTAAAAGTATTTTAAGTCAACTGCAATTGCAATAAAGATCTGCAATATTATCAATTAAGGTGATTAAAATGGATTTGAGTAAATTTTATGAGTGTTAAGTCAACCAAAGACAGCAGCAAGAAGACAGATAAGGCTTTGATGATTAACATTTCATTCGACTAGCAAGGATTTAAGTCAATCAAAATTAAACAAAAGGGTAACAAATTTATTAATAAATATTTTGCCTAGAGACATTGATGTAGAACAAGGAGCTTGATTGTTTGAAGGTATGTGGAATAGGAATCCAAAATTTAGTAGTAAAGAAATGTAAAAAGGTTATAGAAACTTTAGGCATCACACTTAAGGCATGACCATGGGTAGATTGCATCACACAATCTTAAGAAAAAAAATTCCCTTTTCTATCTCATATTCCAACAATACCACAAACATTTATGTTAATACTACTAGATGGACTCTTCCAACCTAGAAAACATAAAAGACTTACAAATATGCTTTAAGTGAACTCTTGATTTATTCTTTTAATTGAAGTTTCAATTTTCCAAACTTTGCCTCTCAAACATTTGAATTGTTGAACATCATAGCTACTCTTTGACTTTTCAAACTTTGACTTTCAAATGTTAGAAGTGTCGGTGTAATCGTGCCCTAATTGGGCGTGTTCAACATGTGTTTGGCAAAGGATTTTTAAGTTAGGGTTTAGCTTGTGCTACTAATGTGTGTGTGGAGTTTATAAGGACTTGGTAACATGCACGTGGAGCTTGCAAATCTTGTGACTCGATGTGGTCAAACTGCGATATTAACTTGGTGTGCCAAGATGATTTAGATTAAGGCTCAAGATGTTTGCAGAAGGATGGTATGGACAATCCGAGGGACAATAAGACAAGGAAATTGGAAGTGGTTCGATAGCTTTGACGGAAGTTGCAAGTGGTGGACTTTGTAAGTGAAAGTAAAGGATGACGTGAAGTAGGCCATGGGTTTGGTGCATTCAAAGGACTGAGGACTTAACAAGAGGTGGATGGACAACCTAAAATTGCAGCAATGAGAAGACAATAAGCTATGAGAAATTGTGTGACTTGTAATTTTTAGGTTAACAATTTCAAAATAAATAAGCTTAATTAAGAGCCTTGATAGAGGAATATGAGTTTTTATTTGTAATCTAAGCATGAGATTGATCTTAGAGGTTTGAGAGGTCTTTCAAGGTGTAAATTGAACAAAATCAAAGATTGAGTCAACTCAATCCACTAGGATGCTTAGTCCGACTATCTAATAGACTGGAATCCTATGTTTGAGTTAGATTTGGTCTCTATTTGATTTAAGTTGATTGAAATGCTAGTTGGGACAATTCATATGACCGTTGGACAAAAAACCCTTATTGTATCGGCTAGCTGAGTCAACTGTCATGGGTATCAATCGATTGAACATAGTTAAGTCAAGTGGCTCTCGTGGAGTCAACTAAAGATAAAATTATCATTAGCGACAAGCTTATAATCTTATTCACTCAATAGAATGGATGCATACTGAGTCGACTAAAAATGTTAGCAGTCAATTAGATGCAAGACTTACTCGACTAGATACCAATCATTGATTGATAAGTTTATCTTAGATATCAATCGACTCAACTATTACATATTTAAGTCAACTGATTCAAACTAGAAACTATCCAAGTGAGCTATCTTATCCTTCAATTGAATGCATCCTTCTTACTATATAAATGGGGGTGCAACAGGACCTCGAATATACAACTCTTACACAGGAAGGATTTGTATCTCTATACTCATTTTAAGGCCTATAGTGCTCATGTTTGGTAATATCTTTTCTTTTATTTCATATTTATAAGAAGATATTTTGTACAAATTTTCTCCACCTTTCTCAAGGAGTCTCTTTCATAGTGAGAATTTCGAGTTTGATGATCCACCTAATACTTCACTAGGTTATCGAGTAGGCCTTGAGGTTCGAACCACATAACCATTTGTGTTAGTGCTTGTGATGTCTCTTCTTGCTTTTACATATCCTCTTTATTTAATCTGTATTTTACTTTGCAAGAAAAGAAAGGAATTTAATCTATAAGTTAAGGTGTTATTCACCCCCCTCTAGATGCACAATGATTCCTAAATATGCTTATTATTTTCCAAAGATGTCCAATTAAAAATTATGCTTTGGAATCTTTATTTTTGCATTTATAGAGTTTTAGAGGAGACAATCACTTGTCTTTATCAACTTTCCCCAATTGAGAAATACAAATTCTTAGCAAGTTAAAGCTATGGAATCTTTCAAGAAGATCTTAGTTTAGTTGGTGGAAGTCATCATTAAAATCCATGCCCATTTAGAAAGGGTTGTGCCTTTCATTTGACAAGATATTAATGATAACCACTTCCCTTTTTGACATAATCTGATGGTCGATTACATCTTCAATTTCTTCTTTCAATATTTGAACTGATTGCAGATGAGCATTTGATTAACTACTTAACAAAACATCTTCATATTCTGAGTAAAAAGAAATCCTCAATGTTGATGTTGCAAATACCCATGTGTAAATCGAGGATATAAGCATTAGTGTATTCTCTTCAAAACTTTCTAGGAACTAGCATTTCTTGAGTAAATATCATTTTAGCCTTATATGAACCATAATCATATCACCTTCCTCAAATTCACTAAAGTTTCTTTTCAAATTAAAATGTGTCTTATATCTTTCGTTGCTCATAGCAATTTTTCATTGACATCATTGTGTACATGTTATATGTATTTATTGAAAGCATCAGCTTTACACTTGCTCTTGCCTCCAATGGTAAAGGAACCAAATTAATTGGCTTTTTAGGAAGCATATATGTAACAATTTCAAATGGACTGCAACTAGTAGACCTACTCACAAAACTTTATATGCAAAATCATCCATAGGAAGAATTTGATTCTATGTGGTAACATGTTCTCATTGTGAAGTAAATCACCTAAACTTCTATTGGCAACCACTATTTCACCATCAATTTAAGGGTAGAAAGAAGAAAAAGTCATCATTTTCCATAAGGTTTACCAAAAATAGCTTGGGAACGACACATATTAGTCAAAAACAATTGTTAATGGTAAACCATGAAGACAAACAGCATCTTTGAAGAAGAGCTTATTAATGTGGATACTATCTGAAGCTTTCGAACATGAGATAAAATGTGTCATTTTTGAAAAATGATCCACCACCACAAATATAGAGTCATGTCCTCTAACAACTCTAGACAAAGCAAACACGAAATCCATACTACATCTTTCATGATTTGTGTGGAATCAGACTCACATATACAAACACATTTGCAATATTAAGATAATATCTTGGCCACATTTTTTTAAGACTAGGCCAATAGGAAGTCTTTCACCACTGCAATAGTCTTATTGCTTCCAAAATGACTAAATGTCCTTCCGGCAAGTAACTCCCATATCACTTGCTCACAAAGAGAAGTATTCGGCAAACAAAGTCTCATTAAATAGCAAAAAATTTAGAAATTCCTCATGTTATCTAGTAAACAATACATCAAATATAATGCTTAAATCTTTACATGAAAGATAGTCTGTTTCATGTAGCTCAAACCCCACCACTTATACAGACATAGAAGAAACTTTGTTGAGCGCATAAGCTACCTTGTCTTCAACACTTGATTTTACTTGATTATGAAGGTCTATTCTTGCAAGGAGACTCATTTCCTCCAGTGCAACGGTAGCGGCCCTCCTATAGATCCTAGGTACCTCGAGTTCGAAACTCAACTACGATGCACTGTAGGGCGATTTTTTCCTCCAGTGAGTAGCGGGCTTGAGGAAGTAGACTATATGGATGGGCCACCATAAGCACTTCCCGATTTACCCTGATGGCCGGTGGAAAATTTTCGTAAGCCGGACCGGTCACCCCTAGGATTAATCGACATAAGCAGGATACCTAGTGCCAACTTTAAAAAGGAAAAGAAAAAGAGACTCATTTCCTATGTCGATTACTTAGTTTTCTTTGAGAATTAATATATTGAAGAGTTTAGTGATCATATTATAGAACAAACTCTTGCTAAAGGAGGTAATATTCACTAATAGCACAAAACTTGAACTATTGCATAAAATTCTATCATAAATGGATTATCATTGTTTTGCCTCATTTAGCTTTTCACAAAAAATGTAATAGGTATTAAGCTAAATATGCCTTTGATTCTAACACTAGATGCATCACGTGTTATTTCAAAAACCTTTGAAAAATCTCATAGTAGAAGATTTGGTGTTTCAACAAATTTTTTCCTTCTTGAAAAGCTTGTGAAGTTATGTTGGTCAAAATAAAATCTTTCTTCATACAATCAATTATAGGAGCTATTATAGTGCCAAAATTTTTTATGAATGACTGATAAAAAGTTGCTAGGCCATGAAGGCTTCTACTTCTAGTGTCCTAGGCAATGGTTATTCAAGAATGGCTTTTATCTTATCCAAATCGTCTTCTAATCTTTTAGATGACACCACAAACCTATGAATACCACAAATAAAGTCATGAACAAGCATTCCTTCAAGTCTACATATAGCTTCTCCCTACAAAGATCACTCATAACTACTCATAACTTGTTGCAAATTGGTAAGACGATCTTCTCTACTCTTGCTATAAATTAAGATGTCATTGAAATGAACAAGAAATTTTCTGATATAAATTTGCAACACCGTCATAAAGCACATAAATATTTGATGAACTAGCAATATTGGAAAGGCTAAAAGGCATGACAAGTCATTTATAAAAGACATCTTTAGTCTTAAAAGTGTCTTCCATTCATCTCCGAGCCTTATGCATATTTGATGAAACCCACTTTTTAAACCAACATATCTAGCATATCATTAAGGTGGGGAATTGAGAATTAATATTTAATGCTGGTCTTATTGTTTAAACATATGTCAATATACAAGCGTCAACTATATTTCTTTAGTGTCAACAATGCAGGAACAACACATGGGCTTAGTAGACTTTCATGAATTAAA
The DNA here is from genome assembly GCF_044706935.1 of Curcuma longa. Taxonomy (NCBI): domain Eukaryota; kingdom Viridiplantae; phylum Streptophyta; class Magnoliopsida; order Zingiberales; family Zingiberaceae; genus Curcuma; species Curcuma longa. The sequence continues at coordinate 34,842 of NW_027431540.1, forward strand.
CTCTTGAAAAGTAGTTCATCCACTTGTCTTTTCAATTCTACATAGCCACTTGGACTCATTCAATAGGCTAGTAAATTGAGTAATTGCTATCCTAGTATGCACATCGATGGAAGCTCACTGGGTAATTCTTTTACAGTCACATCAGAAAAACATCTTTCATAGTGATTTCTAGAGAGCCTGAGGAAGCTTTGGTAGTAGTTACTTCCTTGGCTTCTTTGATTATAAGAGCATATATAACACTGCTCTCTTGCTGATTTTTTTTTTGTTAGAATGTGAAGAAAATTTGTACTGCTAAGCATGATCATTGCCTACTCTTACTCTTAGTTGTATTACTTTATTTCAACAGTGTGCATTGATTTGAATAAGATTTTCTTCTTGTTGAAAATGAAAGTATATGCATTCTCCTTGCCACAATATGCACATCTCAATTGTACAACTAAGGTCTCCCAGAAAGTGTTCGAGTTACTTTTCTAGGGATAATGTCATACCAAAAAGATTATAATTTTTACAAAAAAGAGAAACAAGACAACATTGTGTTACCAGAACAGAAAAGAGATATTATCTATCCATCTAATCTTTATGGTTGTAGATGTGATTGTGTAGGAAGCTTGAGGTGCTCCATCATAGATGGTGAAATAACATTCATGTAGCTTCCTCCATCGATTATAAGCTTGTGTGCTTGATTCCCACAGTGAACCAACATTAAAACATAGATGTCAAATAAGTGTCTTCATCTTCTTCCAAATCATCTTCATTAGAAATTCCATAATCAAAAAAAAAAAAAAATCATCTTCTTCATCTTTTTATTTTTTGCATATCTTAATGTTCCACATCAATGTGCAAATTCTTTTTAGGATAATTGTAAGCCATTTAGCCTCGCTACCGACACTTGAGACATTTTCTGCCCTTGTTTTTAGATTCGAGTGATTTTGAAGATGGCTTAGAGTCACTCTGCTCGTTAAATGGGTTACAAAATTTTCTATTGCTTGCAACTTGGTTTCATGGATCCTTTTATTCATTGAACTAGCTGCTAAAACTCCAAGCTTCTAAGCAAATGAATGGCCCAAGTACTCCATATCCAATGTTACTTGAAAAGCTTGTTCCAGGCTATAAAGTGGTCTTAACAATTCTCTTCTGAGTTCAGTCTCAAACTTTGCAAGAGTTTATTAGGGATCTTTATCAATTTGACTCCTTGTCTTTAATTCAGTGAATTTGCAATTACAAACAAGTTGTTTTGTTTTAAACTAATAAATATCATAATACTTCGTTGGCAAATACTTCTCTCGTAGCTTAGCCTTTATATCCTACTATGAGTTGATTGGTGGCTGTCCCATTCACCTTATATCGCTTTCAACACCAATTCACCATATTTTTGCTAAACCCACAAGCTTCATTCGAGTAAACCTAACTTTCACTCTCTGATCATTTGTCATGGTGTACCAATCAAAATATTTTTTTTATTATTACAAGCCAATTAGCAAATAAAGTGTGATCCACTCTCCCTTTGAAATCTAGCATTTCAATTGGAATTTTCTTTGTGATATCCCAACAGCATAAAAAAAATATTGCTCTTTGTCTCAAGAAATCCTTTAGCCCACTCAGGAAAAGGTAGTTGCTATTGAAATGTAGGAAACCCTCTTGAATCAGGTTATTGTTTGCTTCACATGTTTCTCCTTGCTCTCCTTGGGCTTTGATTATTTTTACGCTGAGAAATCAGGGCCTCGACACCATTTAGAAGAATTTGCATGCCATCAAGTTGTTTTATAATGTGAATGAGTATCTCATTTTGTTTACTATCAGTCAACTTTCCTCTAATGCTCCTCTCAGATCTGATATACATATTAGCTTAAGTTCTGATACCAACTATGATGCAGCACAAGATGGATAATTTTCTGAAGATATGTGGAGTAGAAATCTGAAATTTAGTGGTAAAGAAGTGTAAAAAAGTAATAGAAACTTAGGCATCACACCTTGGGTAGATTACATCACATAATCTGAAAAAATATATATTAAAACTCACTTTTCTATTTCATATTCTAACAGTACTACAAAACATACATATTTATAGTAGTAGATGGATTCTTTGAACATAGAAACAATAAAGGAACCATAAGTGTAAGACTTTTAAAGATGAAGTTTAAAATTTTCAAACTTTGATTGTCAAACATTCACTGCTGAACTGCTGAACTTTATAGCTGATTCTTTCACTTTCCAAATTCACTTTCAAACATTGGAAGCATTGCTTAAATGGATTCATCATTTTACAAAGCATGTCAAATTAAAATTTGGGCTTTGGAATCTTTATTTCTGTGCTTATAGAATTTAGAGGAGAGTATCACTTGTCTTCATCAGACATGTTGGGCAGGATAGACGAGTACAAAACTGCATGAGCTGTGGAATAAGGTAGTCAACCTCCACGAAAATATCTCACAGACACAAAAATCTCAAGGTAAGCAACAAGAGGAATTCAAGGATGAAAGACAATATCCAAGACCTTGAAGCATGAAAACGTTGAGGCCGAGATCAAGAAAGCATAATCAACACGCAAGTCCTATGGCCTCAACAACTCAAGGTGTGACTAAAAATAAAAATCATATAATATATTTTGGATGCAAGGAAAAGGGATATTATAAAAGCCTATGTCCATTTGTAAGGACAGAAAACACCAAACACAAGAAGGAAAAAAAAAGGACAACCTCAAACCAGTACTTGTTCAAGCACCCAAGGGAAAGATTGTAAGAAAAAGCTCAGATCAAGGGAAGCTAGGAATGTCCATCAAAAGGTAACAAAATTTAATTTATATGAATTTAATGAGTGATTTTTTAATTCAATTAGAAAAATCTCATAAGTTGACTAAACACTTAGAACAACTTAGGAAAGTTAGAAATAAAATTAACTTATCCAATGTCTATGTTGAAAAACAAAAAGTATATGAGAAAAAACTACTTAGGAAAGTTAGAAATAAGAATTAACTTATCCAATGTCTAGGTTGAAAAACAAAAAGTATATGAAAAACATGCATATGATTTTAAAACATTTAGCATGGCAGGAAGGAAGATGGCAAACCATTATTGTAATGATTAGGGTTGCAAACCAATGCATACAAGAAAAGTTGAAGCACCTTTCGTCTTTTATGACTACGATAGACATTACTATATTGCTATACTAGATCTAGGATAGTATCTCATCTCTAGCGACTACACAGTAAATCTAGAACCAATAATTTCGATCCCAAAGAATATTTATAAAATCTATTAAATAAGTTTGGGATGTGACAACAATGAAAAAATAGTTAGTTCAATCTTAGAATTTTGTACATCTAAAACTACTTGTAATTTGAAAATTACATTATATTATGTACTTGCATATTACCTTCACATCTCACTAGAAATATAGTTTCAACTTGCTTATGTATTGAGATACTTTTAAAAAGAAAGTATGATGTTAGAAAACCATATCTTTTGAAATTATTTGAATTTTTATACCAAAATAACAATAGAAAATTAGTTTACATGAAAACATATTTTTCCTAAATTAGTTGACTAAAACACATAATTCTGTCAAATTAGTTATTTTTGTTATCAATTTATCATTGTTGACTGCAAAATCTACCGACTGAGTCATGAGTCAATTCAATCAGCCAATATATATACAAATTTAGTTGAATCAACTAGGATTACTATTCGATTGACCAGAATGTATTTCTCCCTCATTCAGTCAATCGTATTTTGACATCAATTGACTCATTAGTTAACTGCATTAAATCAATTGCTCTTATCTTATCATTATCTAATGACTCTTATCTAAACATTATGTGATAGTAAAATTTTCATGAGCAGTGGACTAATCAATCAACCAGGCACGAAGTAGTCAACTGAAATTACTTATCGAGTCAACTAGTGGCAATGGGTTTATATACGAAACCTAGGATTTTAATTTACTCCCACCGATTTTTTTCCATCTTTCATTGCCCTCTCTTTAGCTTAACTTCCAACGAGTTTCTAAGCCTCTCAACACCTCTAGATACCTTTGTAAACCAATTTTAAGCATCATGGATGCTACGTAATGTCGTTTTTCAATTAAGCTCTACTTGTATTACTCATTTCTGATCAAACCTAGATGTTTTGTTGTTATTTGTGCTTCATTTCCATACATTCATCATTTGTCATACATTTACATGATTTAATTTTATTTTTTTTTTTGCATTCATAATTTATATTATAGATCCCTATATAAAACAAAGGAGATGTATAAAATTGTGCAAATTATAGGTGCATTAAACTAATGAGTCATACCATCAAACTTTGGGAAAGAGTGATACAAAAAAAGATTAAGGAAACCAAGGTGACCAAAAATTAATTGGATTCATGCCTAAAAGATCAACGATAATTGTTATGCATATTCTTAGACAATTGATTGAAAAGTATCGAGAAAAGAAGTAAGACTTATACATGATATTCATTGACTCTCAAAAAATCTTATGACTACCGAGAGAAATTATGCAGAGAATTCTAAAAAAATATTACCATAGTATATATTGAAAAATTAAAGATATATATGAGAATATAATGATAAGAGTGAAACTCTAGACAGATTAACCAAAATATTTCCTATAAAAAAAGGGTTACATCAAGGATCCGCTTTAAATCCGTATCTTTTTACACTAATAATGGATGAACCATCTAAACACATCCAAGACATGTTACCATGATACATCTTTTTGCAGATAACATTGTTTTAGTGGATAAGACATGTGAAAGAGTAAATGCTAAGATCGAATCTTGATAGGAGACACTTTAAAGTTAAAGATTTTATGCTTAGTAAAATAAAGATAAAATATATGACATTGAAGTTTAGTAGTAGTAGGCATAGCAAGATAATTCTTAAGATACAAAATAATAAGTTACCTATAATTAAAAGTTTTTAAAGTATAGAGGATCCTTTTTACAAAAAGATGGAGTTAATAGAGATGTTTTACATAGGATACTGACAAGATAGTTGAAATATGTGATCATAAAGTACATCTAAAGTTTAAAAAGAAGTTTTATAAAATGGTGATTAGACCTGCTATGTTACATGAAATTGAATATTAGGGTATGAAGCGAGCATACGAGCAGAAGATGAAAATCGCAATGATGAGAATGTTAAAGTGAATGTGTGGATATATAAGGATGCACAAAATAAAAAATGAGAATATTAAAAAAAAATTAAAGTGCACCTATTAAAAGAAAACTCCGAGAGACGCATTTACAATGGTATAGACATGTACTTAGATGACTAATAAATGTCCCAATTAGGCGATATGAGACCATAACAAATATGTATATTAATTAAAAGAGAGTTAAGAAGACTTAGATAGCAATGATAAAACTGAATAAAATTCATTTAAATACAGATAAAGATATAATAGAGGATTGAGTCCAATAACATAAGAGGATCCATAGAGTCACTTAATGAGATAAAAGTTTAGTTGTTATTGTTGTATTCATAACATAAATTATAGATCTAGATAACAAAGACATTGTATCAGGAATTCCATAATGGGTTATTCGCAGTCCATAAAACCCAGCTTACTTATAGTTTCTTTAGAGTATTGCATAAGGTTGTTTCAAGAGTGTGTTTAAATTAGTCACATGCGATATTCAAACCAAGGTTTTTTTACAACATATTGTAGCAATGTCAAAAAGGCCATTGATTACTTCAATTTGCATAAGTTAGCATTTTGCACAAAGTCTATGAACATTAACCTATGCAAAGAAGTTTTTTAATAATTTGCAATCAACAAATGAACAAGATGTGTTTACTACTAGAGTTGCATTGATCGATCAAGAGTTCTCACCATCCATCCTACAACGTATCTGGGATGTAAATACTTCGAGAATGAATTCATTGGTTTTTTGAACTGCATGTATTCATGTTTCTATCAAGGACATCAACCCTCAACGCTAACCATTTTTCTCGCCCCCCTTATCATTAAAGGATGAGCATGAGTAAGATTCCCCCACTTATTCATAACAAGTTAGACATAAGCTTGCATTGAATGTCTTTAGGTCCATTGTTCATCATCACATAGGGCACAATCTAGCCTTTATCCAAAAGCTACAACCAAATAGAATCGAGGCAACTTGCTTTAGCACGAACAGAAATGTAAAAAACATTATTATTTACAAGAAAGGACAGTAACTAGTACCATGAGATGAGGAGCAACACGACAAAGAGGGAGATCAGAAGACCTTATCCAACACGACTAGCATGGTATCCATCCCTTTTATAACAAGATCGTCTTGCATGCCTCGAGGAGGACTTCACAGCACACAAGATTGGGTTCATTAAATTCCGGAGGATCAATATTAGCAGCAAATTATAAAGATGCTCTAAGGTTGAAACCTAGGACAGTAACCCTTGATACATAATTAGTAACGGGGAGTTCTTGGATTTGGTCATGTAGACTTGTAGCCTTCCTATCTTATCTACTTGATGATGACATGACACTATCTTTTGCACCATTATGTTTCATTTTGATGATGTACTTGATATAACAATGCACTTCCTTTGATTTACTACCTATAAACCAATGGGTTATCTATGATTTTATTCTGCTTGATATGTGTTGCCTATATATAGAAATTTTTGTGCATGTGTTTCATACTTAGAATACATTTGAAAATTTTGAGCCAATAAAAGATTATCTAGAACCTCATGCATAAGTGGTTGTTGATATTAAGAATTCATGAAAATTACTAGTCTTTAAGCATCCTCAACTCTGTACCATTTTTTTTAATTATGATGTTTTGTATCAAAAATTATTTTTCCCTTACAGATTTGAAGAATTACTTGTCTCTGTAAATTTTAGTAATTTTTTGACTTTCATAGAATTTTTAAGATCCATTGCTGAACAATTAAGGATTTAATTGACTGCGCACACTGACTAAATGGCTAATACAATCAACTGAATTTAGAGTAGCATATCTTTACTCCCCTAAAAGTTTAATCAGATTCTAAAGCTCTTAAATTATGCATTTATGGAATATTGTTTTTGTAAAAAGGCATTTTTAGTGGGATAAGTAGAAAATAGGGGGAGGGGTAAATTGGTTTAGAGGGAAGGCAAATTCAAAATTGAATTCTGATAAGTTACATGCTGCAAATTCAAAATTAATTTCTAATAGGTTACATGCTTTGATCAGTATCTGTATTCAAAATTGATTTAACTCATGTGTTTAAAATTCTTTTAACCATTATTTTTGATGTCGGTCAAAGGGGAAGAGAATGCAAACTTTAATGGTTGTTTTTCAATCATTATTTCACTCTCATAATTCTTTTATTTAACCTTTTGCCTCAAAGTGAAGCATATACTAATTACACAATAAATTAAATTAGGATTGTAAATAAACAAGTTAAAAAAATTTACCAAATATTAGTTGGAAAATTAACATGAGCTTAAGTATACTGAGTGTCAACACGATGTAATAGTCATTGGCATATCAGTAATGACACTCTCCATAACATGAGATTGCAACCATGGCTTCAAATATTATTTTATGTAGGAGTTTAATATAGTTGCAATATTATGTTGGTGTTGACACTCTTGCTTTAACACATTTTAATTAGTGTGCCAAGATCAACTCAAAAATTTTAATTCTATAAGAAACTTCCATTTGGCTTATAGCAAATAAAACCAATTGAATAAAAATTTAAAGTAACAAATTATAAAAATAGAATACACATCAAAACATCAGGTGAGAATTGTTCTTGTAACATATAATCCCATAGTATTTCAACACCAAGATTAAATAATGGTCCTAGAACATTTAGAAATTGTTTCTCTAAATCTTTATAAATATATTTCACACTCTTTTCTTTTCCATTGTTGATATTGTTATCAGTGCTTTCCCTCTTCCCCTCCCCTCTCTTTCTATAGTGTTTCATTTCATCCCATTACTAGCAAACAAAATTAAGCATAAGTCATGAAAGAGAATTTTCTTGTCTTGACTAATTTTGGACAGTGTCGGCCAACACAACCCTATCTCAATTGATATCACTGAAACTATATCAGCATAGGTGGCATAATGATATTCACCCGTGCCAACATAGTATCCATATCAATCAACTACCAAAACCATACGTTTCGACTATGTAAGTTGATACTAAGTGGCACTTGAAAGCATGGCATCGTATATATGGTGTAGTGACTTTTTAATGAATTCACTTATACATCATACAAAATCACCTAGGATAAGTAATTAACTAAATTGGGTCAAACAGTTCTAGAATGTTTAATCTGACTGAACAATTGGATTGCACAGGTTCAAAACAATAAAGCATCTATTCTTGTAGAGATATCAAAGTACCTGTTGGTGTGACCACCTGCTTCTCAGTGAATGGCAAATGACCAAGACCATGCTCCACAACCTGACAAATATTCTTTGTATTATAAGAGTGCTAATGTTTCCTGCTATGAACTGAACATAACTGACACTAACACGGTATCCATTCAAATAGCTTAAAATGGATAAGTATGCAAAGTTTACCAGACGTATGACGCGATCAGAATAGAAGACAAAATCAGGCGTTGTTATGTCCCTATCACGAATAAGTGTATGCATTCCTCGTATCTGTTAAAATAAGCTTAGGAAGCATTGTATATATTATAATGTCATGACAGGCTAAAAGAGATAGTCACAACATCTGCTCAATGAAACAAATATTCAGGTAAAACAGATGAGCAAAGATAGTCACCTGAAATGTTGACTGAATGACAAACACATTGGGATATATTTTACATAAATCATGCTGACCAAGCTTAGTCCGGATGTGTTGTACAATCAGATCAATTGCTACATGGTTATCACCTCCATGTGGTATGATCACATCAGCATATTTCTTTGATGGGAGAACAAAATCATCAAATGCAGGTTTCACAAACCGTCCATACTATAGAAACCAAAACATATAAAAACAAGCATCAAGGTTTCAACCACAGTGAAACACTAAACAGCAACAACTATATTCTTTTACCAGTCTATTTATGTGTCTATACACAAGTACTAATCATGTCAATCAGCAGCAGTGTACTACATAGCCTTGTTAGTACAATGTTGTAGTGAGCCATAGCTTACTATGCTATTTGGTAGATATGACTCTGACTTGTGTTCAGTTCCCATATATAAACCTTAGAACAATAGCAAATTACAAAAGTTCATATATGAAAGAGTGAAGGCTTCTTTATTAGGAAAAAGGACAGAACTAGTAAATCCTCAAAGTGGCAGGAGCAATTCAAATGGACTCAATTTTCTCATAATTAAATTCTCATGCGATTACTTTTTTATACTGAATATATACGTAGACTTCCCCCTTTCCTATCAAAGAATATCTAATGAGTCACTTTACTGAAGTTCATTCTAGCAATAGAAAATAAAGTGTAAAGTTTTTCAGTATAGTAAGAAATTGGACAGAATAAACACAACTAATGTTACTCCTGCAACAAGAGAAAACCTAAAAAAATTGTGATGATACTGATAGAAGGTTTAGAATTTCAACTTGGATACCAATTTCGGTACCATCTCAGTGTCGAGCCATGCTAGCTCACATAAATTTTTACCATAGTGACCTAGCTTTGGGTTTAATTACATGTATTTAGGATTAATTTTGAATCTATTTTGCTATGATTAAGGCCTAATTAGATCCTTAATGGGTGAAGTTTGAGATTATGCAGAGTTCAATCTGGGTTCTACACTTCTACGTTATTGTCCAAGTACATACATGTTGAACCAGGCCATTAAATTACATAGTTATATAATATAAATATCGGGAAATTGCTAAATCTAGTGTGAGTTGTTGATGTTTAATAAATCCAGCACAAGCATTCATTTTCACAATTTACGCACATACTTTTAATTTTATATCATGATATCAAAGTAACACAACAATAACAACCAAGTCTTATCCCACCAAGTGGGATCGACTATATGGATCCTTCTGCGTTATTCGGTTCTATCCTCTACTATATCATTCTCTATATTTAAATAAATTTTATCTTATTTTATTGTTACTGACCCAGTCTTTTTTAGTCTTCTTCTTCCTCGTTTGATGAGCGTATTTGTAATAGTTTTATATCGACTAACTGAAGCATTTATTAATCGTCTATTACATCGACTAAGATGCTAATTGAAGATATGGAAATCAATTAAATAAAAAATTATGACAAATGTCTAAATTGAAAAACAACAAAAAATCAAATTCAAATAATGGAATGTGTTACCTGTTCAAGAACTGAGTTTAAGTCTCTACCTCTCTCAACTGTATCACGCCTTATTCGTCGTGCAAGCCTTAAATCAGCATCTAGAAAATACGAAAGATAAAAGAACAATCAAAAGCCTAAAGAAGAAAGACATTTATATGGTGCAGAAACCATTAATTTAAATGTTCTAATCCTGGTTATATGAGGCTTGACTTCTTGAACTAAACTGCACAAAATTAAAGAATATAAACTTTGATATTGTAGCTCTAACTTCAAGATAACTAAGAGCTTTCTTTTTATGATGCAATACCTTCTTAATGAACATGAACTTAATTAGATGACCTAGATTAAATTACTTGCACTCATTTGTGCTTTATAATGAGATCATTTTTTTGGTAGGTTTAAGTTACTAATGACTTGCACTCATTTGTGTTTAAAGAGATCATGTTTTAGTAAGTTTACGTCACTGCAGGAAAAATATGCCTGACTTGCAATTAGGATTTTAAGCAGACAAGTTCTCAATTAAAAGTTTAGTATAAACCAAATAATGTTGCAGACAAATTTAAGATTAAGTTCTAGTGTTTAGTCTAGTTACAAGTTATAAATTTTTAAAAATTCTTTTAAAAAATTTGAAAATAAAAAGTTTTAGATTTAGTAGAATAAAGACAAAATATATGAAATTTAAATTTACTAATAGATATAGCAAGAAAATTACTAAAATAGGAGATGATTGTAATTGAGAGTAATTGAGAGCTTTAAATAATTATATTTATTTCATTGCAAAAGCATAAAAGGGTTGATAGAGATGTTTTACATAGGATACAAGCAAGTAATTGAAATAGAGAAGGGCATCAAGTGTTTTTTGTGATCGAAATGTATAACAAAATGGCGAATGAACCGCTATGTTATATAGAGCTGAACGTTAGACTATAAATCAAGCACATAAGCGAAAAATAAGTCTCACAAAGATAAGGATGTTAAAGTGAACGTGCGAATACACAAGGACAAATAAGATAAGAAATGAGAATATTACAAAGAAAGTCAAAGTTACACTTATTGAAGGAAAACTCTGAAAGATGCATTTAAAATGGTATACACTTTTATTTAGGAGACCAATAAACACCCAAATTAGCAATATAAAATCATGATAAATACACACATTAATCAAGGAAAAGGGAAGGAGACCAAAAATGACTTAGTTAGCAATGATAAAACAAAATAAATTTATTTAAATATAGATGATATAATAGAGAATTGAACCCAATAGTATAAGATCCATATAGCTAACCCACTTAGAGAGATAAAGGCATAGTTGTTAGTGTTGTTATTTTTAAAAGTTTATTATATTTATGGGTAACCCCACCAATGCTCATCCCAAGCCCAGATAAAAAAAGGAAAGGGTTGCACATTAGGTTGCTAACCAGCATGGACTTTTAGGCAAATATTCAATGAATGGATTCATTAAATTATTATGTTAATACTAAGTTGTTCCTAGAAAGGAACTCGTTGTAGGATTCGACTGTAACGTCTCGACAAGGACTGTTATATCTCTATCAAAACTCAAGTGTAGTATTAAATATGCAAGAGTTCGCGTTGCAAGATCCGACTGTAATGTATCGACAAAAATTGCTATATCTTCATGAGAACTTGAATGTAGTATTAAACATGCAAGAGTTTTCACACTATAAATTGGTTAAGAATAAATATTATAAGAAAATTAGTTGTCTAAGATTTAAAATATAAAATCTAGGAATGCTCACTGGTAAAATCATGGAGGTACTAGATATGATGATTAGAAGAAGATTTAATATTTTGTGTATAAAAAAGATAAAATGGATAAAAGAGAAGGCAAAGATGATAGTGAATTCGGGTTTTAAGTTATGGTACACAAGGACTAAAACAACAAATAGAATAGGTATTGTTGTAAATAGTTCACTAAAGGATGAAATAATAGTAGTTAGAAAAGGAGATAAGATTATAACTCTCAAAATAATGGTGACGAAAGACACTATTAATGTAATTAGCATATATGTACTTCAAGTAGAATTAAATAAAAACACCAAATCTAAGTTCTAGAACGACCCAGATTAGGTATTACAAAACATTCTATCAAACGAAATGATTTTAATAGGAGATTTAAATCAGCATGTTGAAGTGAACAATGAGGAATATGATAAGGTGCATGGAGGTTATGGATTTGGAACAAAACATGAAGAAAGAAAAATTATATTGGATTTTATGATAGCAACTTTATACTAGCAAATATATTTTTCAAGAAAAAAAAAAAAGAATATTTGATCACATTCAAAAGTAAGAATAATAAGTCGCAAATTGACTATTTTATGATTAAGACGAATGATAGAAAGATTTGTAAAAATTGTAAGGTTATCTATGAAGAAAACTAACTATTAAGCATAAATTAGTAGTCTTGAATATGCGCCTCAAGCATAGTATCAATAGATGGCAATGTGTACAACTCCAAAAATTAAATAGTGAAAATTAAAAGATGGAAAACAAAACATATTCAAGAAAAGAGGGTAGGAGAACAAGTATTAGGAGAAATACAGGGTGACTCGAATATGACATGGGATAAGATGACATTAAAATTGAAAATAATGGTCAAAAATGTACTTGGTAAATCAACGGGTCGTGCATCACCAAGTAAAGAATCTTGGTGATGGAATGAGAAAGTACAGGAGAAAATAAAGAACAAATGAATAACCTATAAAATATTATACACTTATAAGAATGAGGAAAACTTACAAACATATACCGTAGCCAAGAAAGAGAACAAGAAAGTGGTGAATGGAGTAAAAAATGAAACCTATGAACACTAATATCGAAAATTGAATACAAAAGAACAAGAAAAGGATATTTACAGAATAGTTAAAGCAAGAGAGAGGAAAATAAAAGATTTTATCTAAATAAGATATATTAAAGATGAATACAATAGGGTACTATTGAATGATGAGAAAATAAAAGGGCAATGGAAGAGGTATTTTTATTAACTTTTTAACGAAAGTTTAGGTGAACAATTTAACTTAGATAATTTAAGTAGGTCAAATGAGTATAAAAATTTAAATTTTTATCATAGAATTCAAACTTCAGAAATATAACAAACTTTAAATGAGATGCAAAATGAAAAAGCAGTTAGACCTCATGATATTCTGATAGAGATAAAAAAATCCCTAAAAAATAAGGTATTGAATGACTTACAAAGTTATTCAATTTGATATTGCAAATGAAAAAAAAATTTTAATCAGTGGAGGGTAAGTACTTTAATTCTCTTATATAAGAATAAAAAAGACATAAAAAATTATACAAACTATAAGGGTATTAAACTAATATATCATACCCTGAAACTTTAGAAAAGAACAATAGAAAAAAGACTAAAGAAGAAGACTATAGTGATCGAAAATCAATTTGGATTTATGCCTCGAGGGTCGACACATGATATTCGTTGACCTAGAAAAAACTTATAATAAAGTCCCAAGGAAAATTATATAAAAAATTCTAAAAACAAAGGTGTTAGCATAGCGTATATTGAACTAAGGATATGTATAAGGATGTAATGACAAGAGTGAAGACTTCAGGCAGACTAACCGAAACATTTCCCATAAGAATAGAGTTACATCAAGGATCAGCAATAAGTCCTTCTCTTTTTACACTAATCATGAACAAACTCACTGGGCACATCAAAGACATAGTACCATTGTGCTTGTTGTTTGTAGATGATATTATTTTGGTAGATGAGATCCGTGAAGGAGTAAATGTTAAATTCGAATCATGACGGAAACGCAAAAAGTGAAAGATTTTAAATTTAGTGGAGTAAAAAACAGAATATATAAAATTTAAGTTTAGTAATATTAGACGTAATAATATAATTTTTAAAATAAGATATGACGAGTTGTCTATAACTAAGAGCTTTAAGTATTTTAGATTATTTTTACAAAATGATGGAGGAATTGGGAGATGTCTCATATAGAATATAAGCAGGATCGTTGAAATGGAAGAGAGCATCAGATGTTTTTTGTGATTGTAAAGTACCTATCTCTAAAATTAAAAGGTAAGTTTTACAAAATAGCAGTTAGACCTGCTATGCTATATAATAGCTATGACTCGAGAACATGAGTAGAAGATGAGAGTTACAAAGATAAGGATGTTAAGGTGGATGTACGGACATACAAGGATAGATAAGATAAGAAACAAAAATATTAGAGAGAAAGTCAGGGTTGCACTTATTGAAGGAAAACTCCAAGAGACACATTTAAGATGGTTCGAACATGTATGTAGACGATCAATAACTGTGTTGGTGCTCGGAGCACCACATCAAACCTATATTTTGATATATGACTAAGTTTAAAGTTAGTTTGTGTATGATTTGATCGATTATGTTAAGTGTACAGGTGTAGATAACTTGACAAGAAGTAAAATCCTTGTTAAAAACCAGACAGAGGATAAGATCTAGTGGGACTAGACAACAAAAATTCTGGTTAAAACCAAACAATGGCAAAGCCCTAGTGGGACTAGGCAAAGAAGACCTGGCTAAGAACTAGACAATGGAAGTCCTAGCGGAGCTAAGTAGTGACAACCTGGTTGGGAACCAGACACATCGAACATATTTGGGAACTAGGTGAAGCAAATCCAAGGGAGTCAATTGAGAGCTAAGGTTTTAACAGCAAGTCAGCTGGGAGCTAAGTCTTAGCAATTAAGTCTAGATGGGTCAGCCGGGAGTTGAACATCTAGCTAAGATATGCGAACTTAATTATAATATTTTTATCATACTCATTACGTGTCATTTTTATAGAGAAACATTTTCAACGATTCCAAGCAACCGGAAGGGAGTCTAAGTGATTGGTTGGGAATAAACCTCAACTAACAGAGTTAGGAGATTCCAAGTGATTGAAGCGAGGAGCGGGGTGACCTTGGCATCTAGGCAACCGGAGAAGGCTTATAGGCAAAATGAAGTCGATCAAGATCAAAATTTAACCAAGCTTCGAACACCCAAAAGGAGTTCAGGCGATCGAAGACCGCGAAAATTGTCATCAACAAGATAGAGTTTATAGCCAAGTCAGCAAGGTCTAAGCGATTGAAGAGGTTTCAACTGAGAGAAGTAGTATTATATCAGCATCAACATGGGCTCTATAATCAAGACATTTGAGACTCTTGTTTGAAGAAAAATACACTCATTCCAATTCTCTGTGCTCTTCGAAAAGAATTTGTTATGCTCCATGTTGAGCATTGTGCTCGTATACTTCAACTTCAACGACAACTAAGAGCTAGTAATTGTATTCTTTTTATTAGTTGTCATACATTTGTATTTTTTATGCTTAACCTTGTTTAGATTTTTTTTTAAAGTTTCTCTACCTCTAGAGACTTTCTGGAAAGGAGAGATTTAAAATAAGGATTTTATTTTATTTTAATTGTGTGTGTCAATCTCTATTTAGCTTCGTCTTGAATTATTGCATGCTTATTGTGTTTAATATCTTATAAGTTCTTGCATGCTTGTTGTGCTTAATATCTTATTAGTTTTTGCATGCTTATTATGTTGTGTTCTAGAAATTTTGCATACTAAATTGATTGTCAAATCTGATATATTAGTTCTTTAAGTTGTTTAATTAATATTAGTTTTATTTGGTTAATCAAGTTAGTTTTTATTCAGCTGCATACTTTGTATTATTGGTTTAGAATTGGCATCTATCATTCGTAAAATTCTTAAAATGTTACTCACCCCCCTCTAGCGTTGGATTAAATATTATAAATTGGTATCAGAGCGGATTGAGATGATAGTACGTTAGGAAAACTTAGTTAGGTGCATATCTAGGCTAGATAAGGCATATCCTACCTGGTGCATCTACTTAAGCAGAACCAGTTGAAGCTAAGTCAACCCATTCTAAATCAGTTAGACCAAGGGGTTGTATTAAAGTTAGTCAAGTTCTTGATTCTTTTATTAGTTTTGTCTTAGGAAGTAATTGCTCTAAAGTAGGCCCCTGAGTCTTGCCACGATTTGGAAGCTGGTTTAAGAAACTTTTACTTAATTAGTCCAAAGCAAAATCTAAATCTCGCTTAGGGTCAAATTTGAGCTTTGAGTCGGATCGAACTCTAACTCAAAATTACAATAACTTTAATCCAAGCCTAGCCCGAGCCAAATCCAAACCCTAATCACAAGTAGACCAAACCCAAACCAGAACCCTACCTTGGCCTAGCCCTAATACAACTTAAACACTTTATTAATATATTTTTTATGCTACTTACCCAAGATTTGTAAAAGTCTTGGAGAAATTTCCATTTATGAATATGCAGGAAGGATTCAACACAACCTGTCCACCTCTTTTCGATACAATAACTTTGTCCATTGGAAGAGAAGGATGGAATGCATCCTCAAGAACAATATCAAAAGTTGGAAAGCTGTCCAAGATGGAGTCAATTTGCCAAGAAACTCAAATGGTGAGTTGTGGTTTTAGCTCATGGACCGACAGTATCAAGAAAGTTGTCAAGCTAATGCAAAAGCAACCACAATCATCCAATGTGATTTGACTCATGAACAACTTGAGAAAGTTGGATCTTTTAATGACGCAAAGGAGATATGGGAGAAGCTAAAGTCAATAAGGATTCAATTAAACCAATAACAAGTCAGTTCCATTAGGATGAAAATGAAACAACTGAGTCAAAATCAAAGTCTCCATCAGATCTCGATAAGACAATCATCAAAGGTCAAACCAAATTAAAGGTACTTGGGTCAGGTAACATTAATTTAAATACAAATTTATTTATTAAAAAGGATCTTTATGTTGAAAATCTTATGTCTAAGTTACTTAGTATAACTTAACTCTGTGATACTAGAAATAAAGTAGAATTTCTTTCAACTAAATGCATTTTTAAATCTATTAAATAATCAAACTTAACTTGGTTAGAAGTTAGGAAAAATAATGTATATACCATTAATTTACCATCTCCCTCACTCAAGTGTCTTATTGTACAACAAGAGAAAACTATGTTATGACAAAATAGACTATGCCATACACATTTAAGACTCATTTTAAAAATAAGTAAATACAAGTCAAGTAAGAAATAATTCCTTTTGGGTACCAAAGCAACGTGTTCATTATGTTACTATATCGACTCAACTTGTGCTAACTTAAGTTACTATATAAATGCATGTTCAAATCTAACAACAACAACAACAACAACAACCAAGCCTTATCCCACTAAGTGGGGTCGGCTATATGGATCCTTTTACGCCATTGAGCTCTATCTCCTATTATATCATCATTTATATTTAAATAAATTTTATCTTGTTTTATTGTTGCTAACCAAGTCTTTTTTGGTCTACCTCGCCCTCGTTTGATATGCGTATTTGTTATAGTTTCAAATCTAAAGGTTAGAAAATTTATTTTAAATCGAAATAAACCTCCAATTTAGGAGAGATAAATCTTAGTTTTGCTTAGACTAGGTTGAAACTTGCATTAGATTTATTTCATATACTAATGTAGATTTATATACTTATTTACTTGTTTTGTTCAATTTCTTTACTCACTTATTCAATTTTGATGCTTACATGCTTGCCTGAGTTACTTCTTTTAAGCTTAGCTTACTAAACTTCAAGCTTATTACATCTTTCACTTAAGCTTACTTTATTTAAGCTTAATTTTATCAATTCTTATTTTTACTTGATTACTTGCCTTACTTGATTACTTGCTTGCATGCTTACTTACATGTCAACATTTACTTTAATATCTACTTGCTTAATATTGCTTATCTACTTGCTTAATTTTAAATGTTTAATTGTCTAACCTATTGCTTACTTGTTCTATTAGTGCTTATGTTGATTTGTGTTGACCATGTAGTAAACGTTTTAATCTTAAATTTAAGTTTACTAGTTGATTTCAATTGTTTACTTGTCATATTTGTCATAATTGTTTGCTTACTTGCTTGTTTAGTTCAAATGTCTAACTCATTTCGTCGCTTACTTGTTCTATTTGTGATTGACTTATAGTAAACATTCATTTTTGACTCAATGCTTACTTATGATTTACTTAAATTGTTTCATTTAGCACATATTTGACTTGGCTTGACTTAAACCACTTACTTATTCAAGTTCATTTCTTACTTAAGTTCATGTCTTAATTAAAGTTAAGATGCTTACATAATAGCTTGCTTAAATTTACTTCTTTTTTTTAAGCTTTTCTTTTAAGCTTTAAAGTTTACTTGTTTAAGCTTTATTTTTTATTTTTTACATGCTATTAAGTTTTGACTAAACATTTATTTTAGCAAGTACATTAATATTTTTTTTAGATTAATATTTTTTTAAACCTCTCTTCTTTCCTATTTTTGATGTATGAAAAAGGGGGAGAAAGATTTAAAGTTATTTTTCCTAAAGTTAAAATTTTCCAAAGTTTAAATATTTTATATATTAAGGGGGAGTTTGAATTAAGGGGGGAAATTTTAAATAATTTCATTTAATGCATTAATGTATGACTATATTATTTCTAACTTTTATTATACATTAAATGTATATCTCATTCTCAATTATTATTGATTTTAGTTAAATTTAAACTGAGTTTTCATACATCAAAAAGAGATAGATTGTTAGTGCAGAGAGCACCACATTGAACTTTTGATGTATGGCTAAGTTTAAAATTAGTCTATGTGTGATTTGATGAATTGTGTCAAGTGTGCAAGTGCAGGTAACTTGACAAGAAGCAAAGTCCTAGTTATGAATCAGGCAGAGGCTAAGACCAAGTGAGACTAAGCAATGGAAGTTTCAACCAAACAATGGCAAAGCCCTAGTGGGACTAGTTAAGGAAGACCTGATTAAGAACCAGGCAATGAAAGTCCTAACGGGGCTAGGCGGTGCAAGACTTGATTGGGAACCAAATAAGTCAAACCTAGTTGGGAACTAGATGAAACAAGTCTAAGGGAGTCAGCTGGGAGCTGAGATCTTGACAACAAATCCAAACAAGTCAGTTGGGAGCTGAATCTTGGCAACTAAGTCGAGATGGGTCAGCTAGGAGCTGAACATCTAGCTAAGGTATGCAAACTTAATTATAATATTTATATCATATTCATTACACATCATTTTTGTAAGAAAGCATTTTCAACGGTTCCAAGCGATCGGAAGGAAGTTTAGGCGACTGACTAGGAGGATAAACCTGACTGACGGAGTTGGGAGGTTTCAAGCAACCGAAGCGAGGAGCGGGATGACCTCAACGTCTGGGCGACCGAAGAAGGCTTCTAGGCAACCAGAGTTAACGAAATCCAACGATCCAGCAAAATCGATCAAGAACGAAATTTGACCAAGCTCCATGCCAGGTGACCGGAGAGGTTCTAGTCGACCGGAGTAGTGTCATATCAACATCGATATGGATTCTATAAATGGAGGCTCAAGGCTTTTGTTTGAAGAACAACACACTCATTCCAATTCTCTATGCTCTTTGAAAAGATCTTGTGCTATAAAAGGAGGTTCGAGGCTGTACTGAAAAGATGCGCTAGCGCGTTGCGCTCGCATACTTCAACTTCAATCGGCAACTAAGGCTAGTAATTGTATTCTTTTTATTAGTTGTCATACATTTGTATTTATTTATTTTTAACCTTTTTTAGATTCTTTTTAAAAGTTTCTCCACCTCGAAAGTCTTTCTAGAAAGGAAAGATTTGAAATAAGAATCATATTTTATTTTAATCGTGTGTGTCAATCTCTATTTAGCTTCATCGTGAATTCTTGCATGCTTATTGTGCTCAATATCTTATAAGTTCTTGCATGCTTGTTGTTTTCAACATCTTATTAGTTTTTGCATGCTTTATTGTACTAAGTGTTCTAGAAATCTTGCATGCTAAATTGATTGTCGAATCTAGCATATTAGTTCTTTAAATTGTTTAATTCATATTAGTTTTGTTTGATTAATCAAGTTAGTTTTTATTCCACTGCGTACTTTGTATTTGTTGGTTTAGAATTGACATCTATCAGAAAAATTCTTAAAACGCTATTCATCCCCCCTCTAGCATTGGATTAGATCCTACAAGATGCTCCGCAATGTTAAACTTCAACAAATGTGCACATCAAATGAGAAAGAGGAAAACCAAAGAAGACTTGGTTAGCAACAATAAAATAAGATAAAATTTATTTAAATATAAATAATGATATAGTAGGGAATAGAGTTTAATAGCATAGAAGGATCCATACAGTTGACCTTACCTAGTGGGATAAGACATGGTTTTTGTTGTTGTTATATTTATGGGTACATTAGACTTGTTTTTAGGAAAATTAGTTGAGAAGACCATACTCTTAAATTATTCTATAAAAAGGATGTAACCTTCCCCCCCCCCCCCCCCCCCCCCCCCCCTCTGTAAATTATATTTTGTTTTACTTTTTGAGCTTTATCTTTGTGTGAGATTTGTTTCTGTTTATGCTGGTTCACCAGAGCAGACATCAAACAGAGAAACTTAGAGGTTTATTTCAACATTGGTTTGAAGCAAAGGTTGAATAAGCTTCAGATGATAAATAATAATTACTATTAAATTTAGAAATTTATGTATCATAGTTACAAAACTGGATCAGCAGGTTGAACTGGACAGGAGGTATAGTTTGGGCCAATATGGTATTTGATTGGTTGATTGGATTAGGACTTCTCAAAGAACACAATGCATATGATGATAAGAATGACGACCATTTTAGAAGATAAATTAAAGACAAACTGAAACCTGTATCAACGAAAATCTTCATGTCCATCAAGTCACGGACTTGAGCATCATGGAAAACTAGGATGCCTTCTAAAATAATAACATCAGCTGCATTTACCTAGGCAATGAATATAAGTTATAAGATATTAGTTTTTTAACCAAGAAAACAATTCATCACATCTTGAAAATCTTCAACAAATAAATGTAATTCGACATTTCTTCACACAACTGAACCATTATCTTCTAACATTCAAGTTGAAGACTATAAACTATGGAGCTTGACAGGGCGTCCATCTCAAGTTATTAGGAAAATTCCAAGATTTATTATTTAACACCCCTTCAAAATCAAGCTGGGCTAAGCTTGACATGGACCAAAAGTCAATAGAGATCAAGACAAAAGACACATGGCCTTTACACACAAGATCTTGGCAGGTAATTAATTCATAATGAGATAAAATAGAAGAATAATTAGAGGGTGAGCTCAGACTTACAGACTTGACAATAATATGGTTTGAGTAGGGATCAGTTATACCAAAAGGCTAGCTTCTTGGAAATGACAAACTTAGGTCAATGGTGTGATAGTTTCTTAACAAATTAGGAACCATGTTTAAGTGCCTTTCAACAACATTAAATTATCTTATTTAGAAATGCAGATACAAGCAATTAGCTCAACCAATCCTAGCCCCTAGAATTTTAGATTGTGGCAATCAAAAGGAACATAAACTGTAGCCATATATAAGATAAGAAAACTAATTCCTGAAAATAAAGAGATTTTTGGTAAAGCTGAATAGAAGAGTAATCCAATATAGATGGAATGTTTTTCTTAAAGGAATCATGTGCACCTTCCTGAATTCTTCAGAGGAACGTTGATGCTTCTTAAAATCATATATTGGTACATTAACAGAAAGCCCACTTTTGAGCTTCCCCATGCATTCCAAAAGTTGTTCAGTATCAAAGGCATCTGATAAAAAAATATCATATATGAAACTGAAATGAAAACAAAATTTAATAATAGGAGCAAAGAAGCAGAAAATCTCAGTTTTCTACTTATAAAACAGGGTCTTTTTTATGATATTTGCATATACAGTGAACAATAAACAATAATATGATTACCAGGATGATCAAAATTGTAGTCCTGGACATGCTGTGCTTCTTCAACAGTTAACCCACGATAAAATGAATCCTAATACATATCAAGAGTAAATGAATTTCTGAGATTAATGAACTGCTACATGTTTTATACATAATCCCTATTCAAATAGGTACAATGGCACAACATCTACTCTGTGTAATGAAATACTAAAGGGATAAAGAGAGATTTATTCTTCATTATATTCTTCATTAATTAATGTTAAATTCAGTTAGTTTCCTCCTCGGATAATTGCCAATTTGATTAGTCGCATAGTTGGGTTAATTCATCAAAAACAACTAGTTGTTTGGAGGCAAAAGATTCCTAGTATTTTAAAGGAAACCATCCAACTCAATACTATTAACGTTTGAATATAAAAAGTTCATAGAATTTCCATTGTAATTGTAAGCTCATTGAAATAGTTTATAAATCTCAATGCGTTAAAAGCAAAAGGACATATGAACTCCACCACTCAGATAATGATCAATTTGTCTATTTATTCCAGTAATTATTGAAAGCAAAACAAGCACCCAAAGTAGATTGAACAAAATGAATTCAACAACACAACATATAAGAGATTTTCAGATAAACAAGCTTTACATTATGGTATCACAATGTTTTCTCTTAATGACCAAGTTAGATAAACCGCCATTGAATGGAAGAGATTTTTAACCATCAACATAAGAAAGTATCTCAGTGAAGCTTCCAATAAGGATCAATCAAGCTACATATGTTACATAACAAGACAGCTAGAAAGCAAGAGAAAAAGTTAAGTAAAGAACTAAAAATAAAACTCTCAGCTTCATATTGAAAAAGTTAGAAAGATTAAAACATCTACCAAATTGATGGTCATCCCGTTTTTAGGTATGTTTACACCAGTGTGAATACTTCCTAATTTTCCCATAAAATATGCAAAAAAAAAAAAAAACAGTCATCAGTAACCTCGAATCTTCTAGATCTTAGGGCATTAGATTATTTGTTCTCGTACACATTGATCAGACGAAATATTCTCATCAGAAAACAAGTGTGAAAGTTTCGCAGTTAAATAACCCAAAGTTGATTAAGCTGCAAGCTCCAAAGGAGGCCATTAGTTCCAAGCAAGCTTTCAGAAAACTACAGCGTGTACGAAGCAGAGAGGGGTGACTTGCTCGACTGCAAAATACACCAAGTTAAATAATAAAAACAAACTCGTAACCATATAAACCAGCTATTTCTCCCCCTAGAAGTTCCATGCTCTGGGACGAGCTTCTAGTGAAAGACACCAGGAAGAGAGCAAGGATATAACTATCTTCTGAAATTGTACAATATTTCCCCATTGTTCTATGCAATATTTTTCAGTAAGCTACGAAGGAAGCTATTCGGAGGAACAAAATTATAAAATAAAAATAAAAAAAATCAGAAAGAGCGAACTTTGCTAGGGATAAAAATTTCATACTTGATTAACGCAAACGACCCGGTGATCATGAAGCTGCTGGATAATCATGTCGCAGACTGTGGTCTTTCCCGAGGCCGTACCACCAGAAACCCCTAAACGAAAGCCCTCAAAAATCAGCCACCGAGGGACCGATCAAAGACGGAAACTTCTTCAATAAACTCAATCAAGAATCAAACAGCCAAAAGCGAGAGAGAATTGGGGCTTTCCCCATTTACCGATAACGAAGGGCTGTCCCGGGCTGTCGGCCTCGGCGGTGGTGGTGATGACGGGGGAAGAGGAAGAGTAATCGGAGGACTGAATCTGGGAGGCCATGGCGAAGGACGGGGATGAAGGAGCAGAGGCGGAGGCGGAGGCGGAGGTGGAGGAGGAGAGGCGGAGACCGATGAAGTGGGCGACAGAAGGCATCATTTCGTCCCGAGACTTCTCCGGCATCGATGCCGTCGTTGATTCCACGCTATGGTTGTACTTCTCTCAACAATGTGCTCGGTGGGAGATGACGGCGTGTTGACTATTTATAGCTCAAGTTTGAGGGGAGCGATCGGTTTGCAACGCCGGAATACAGTGGAATTTCAAAATCTTTTCATTTTATTTTTTTAATCAAATAAAAAAATTAAGAAAAATAATAGACGGGATGAAAAATACAGTATAAAATAACACATAAGATTTGGACTCACCTTCATACCTTATGTATATCATATTGAGATTTCATACAATTTAGAAGATGTCTTATATAATTTTTTAATTGATCATTAAAATAAAATTAAAAAGATATATATTTTAAAATTATTTTTTCATTTGAAAAATTAATCTATAGTGCATCATAGTAATCGATTCAGGAATATATTATTAATTATAGAAACACCTTAATCATAATTTTGAGGACAATTTCAAACTCTTTAAAGCAGCTTAGAGAAGTAATAAATTTTGACAATTTATTAGAAAATATTATTTTTTTAGAAATTATTAATTATTAATT